>NW_028165762.1:100000-118417 GCF_964263955.1 Coregonus lavaretus
CTGTCCCTCTCTGCCCTGTCCCTGTCCCTCTCTGCTCTGTCCCTGTCTGCTCTGTCCCTGTCCCTCTCTGCCTTGTCCCTGTCCCTCTCTGCTCTGTCCCTGTCCCACTCTGCTCTGTCCCTCTCTGCTCTGTCCCTGTCCCTCTCTGTCCTGTCCCTGTCCCTCTCTGCTCTGTCCCTGACCCTCTCTGCCCTGTCCCTCTCTGTCCCTGTCCCTCTCTGCTCTGTCCCTGTTCCTCTCTGCTCTGTCCCTGTCCCTCTCTGCTCTGTCCCTCTCTGCTCTGTCCCTGTCCCTCTCTGCCCTGTCCCTCTCTGCTCTGTCCCTGTCCCTCTCTGCTCTGTCCCTGTCCCTCTCTGCCCTGTCCCTCTCTGCCATGTCCCTCGCTGTCCCTGTCCCTCCCTGCTCTGTCCCTGTCCCTCTCTGTCCCTGTCCCTCCCTGCTCTGTCCCTGTCCCTCTCTGCCTTGTCCCTGTCCCTCTCTGCCCTGTCCCTGTCCCTCTCTGCCCTGTCCCTCCCTGCTCTGTCCCTGTCCCTCTCTGCCCTGTCCCTCTCTGCTCTGTCCCTCTCTGCCCTGTCCCTGTCCCTCTCTGCTCTGTCCCTGTCCCTCCCTGCTCTGTCCCTGTCCCTCTCTGCCTTGTCCCTGTCCCTCTCTGCTCTGTCCCTGTCCCACTCTGCCCTGTCCCTCTCTGCTCTGTCCCTGTCCCTCTCTGCCCTGTCCCTGTCCCACTCTGTTCTGTCCCTCTCTGCTCTGTCCCTGTCCCTCTCTGCCCTGTCCCTCTCTGCCCTGTCCCTGTCCCTCCCTGCTCTGTCCCTGTCCCACTCTGTTCTGTCCCTCTCTGCTCTGTCCCTGTCCCTCTCTGTTCTGTCCCTCTCTGCTCTGTCCCTGTCCCTGCTCTGTCCCTGTCCCTCCCTGCTCTGCTCTGTCCCTGGCTGCCTACCCTGGTTCTGATTCAAATCAAATCGATGGGATGGCTATCTACAGAGTGAAGATACGTCTATCTATCTACAGAGTGAAGATATGTCTATCTATCTACAGAGTGAAGATATGTCTATCTATCTACAGAGTGAAGATATGTCTATCTATCTACAGAGTGAAGATATGTCTATCTATCTACAGAGTGAAAATATGTCTATCTGGGGCCGCAGGTAGCTTAGTGGGTAAGAGCGTTGTGCCAGTAACCGAAAGGTTGCTGGTTCTAATCCCCGAGCCGACTAGGTGAAAAATCTGTCGATGTGCCCTTAAGCAAGGCACTTAACCCTAATTGCTCCTGTAAGTCGCTCTGGATAAGAGCGTCTGCTAAATGACTAAAATGTAAAAATGTAAATGTACAGAGTGAAGATATATCTATCTATCTACAGAGTGAAGATATGTCTATCTATCTACAGAGTGAAGATATGTCTATCTACAGAGTGAAGGTATGTCTATCTATCTACAGAGTGAAGGTATGTCTATCTATCTACAGAGTGAAGATATGTATATCTACAGAGTGAAGATATGTCTATCTATCTACAGAGTGAAGATATGTCTATATATCTACAGAGTGAAGATATGTCTATCTATCTACAGAGTGAAGATATGTATATCTATCTACAGAGTGAAAATATGTCTATCTATCTACAAAGTGAAGATATGTCTATCTATCTACAGAGTGAAGATATGTATATCTATCTACAGAGTGAAGATATGTCTATCTACAGAGTGAAGATATGTCTATCTATCTACAGAGTGAAGATATGTCTATCTACAGAGTGAAGATATGTCTATCTATCTACAGAGTGAAGATATGTCTATCTATCTACAGAGTGAAGCTATGTCTATATATCTACAGAGTGAAGATATGTCTATCTATCTACAGAGTGAAGATATGTATATCTACAGAGTGAAGATATGCCTATCTATCTACAGAGTGAAGATATGTCTATCTATCTACAGAGTGAAGATATGTCTATCTATCTACAGAGTGAAGATATGTCTATCTATCTACAGAGTGAAGATATGTCTATCTATCTACAGAGTGAAGATATGTCTATCTACAGAGTGAAGATATGTCTATCTACAGAGTGAAGCTATGTCTATCTACAGAGTGAAGATATGTCTATCTATCTACAGAGTGAAGATATGTCTATCTACAGAGTGAAGATATGTCTATCTACAGAGTGAAGATATGTCTATCTATCTACAGTGTCTATCCATCTATCCATCTCTCCATCTCTCCATCCATCCATCCATCCATCCATCCATCCATCCATCTACTGAGATGGAAACATCAGCCACTTCTCAGCAGTAACCAACACAACACCCACTCAATATCTGTTCTCTCTCTAATATTAACATGTCATTCTAATGAAACTCTAGTTCTGTCTCCAATATTAACATGCCAATCTAATGAAACTCTAGTTCTGTCTCCAATATTAAAATGCCAATCTAATGAAACTCTAGTTCTGTCTCCAATATTAACATGCCAATCTAATGAAACTCTAGTTCTGTCTCCAATATTAAAATGACAATCTAATGAAACTCTAGTTCTGTCTCCAATATTAACATGCCAATCTAATGAAACTCTAGTTCTGTCTCCAATATTAAAATGACAATCTAATGAAACTCTAGTTCTGTCTCCAATATTAAAATGCCAATCTAATGAAACTCTAGTTCTGTCTCCAATATTAACATGCCAATCTAATGAAACTCTAGTTCTGTCTCCAATATTAACATGCCATTCTAATGAAACTCTAGTTCTGTCTCCAATATTAACATGCCATTTTAATGAAACTCTAGTTCTGTCTCCAATATTAACATGCCATTCTAATGAAACTCTAGTTCTGTCTCCAATATTAACATGCCAATCTAATGAAACTCTCGTTCTGTCTCCAATATAAACTCTAGCTACCTTCACAGTGAAAACAGGTCAGGAGATCGAGAGCTATAAACCCATTCACCAACATCAGTTATGTAACATGAATATTCACCTTGACAAATTGAGATACAGTGGGGAAAAAAAGTATTTAGTCAGCCACCAATTGTGCAAGTTCTCCCACTTAAAAAGATGAGAGAGTAATTTGTGTAATTAATGTAATTTTCATCATAGGTACACGTCAACTATGACAGACAAAATGAGAAAGTAAAATCCAGAAAATCACATTGTAGGATTTTTAATGAATTTATTTGCAAATTATGGTGGAAAATAAGTATTTTGTCAATAACAAAAGTCTCTCAATACTTTGTTATATACCCTTTGTTGGCAATGACACAGGTCAAACGTTTTCTGTAAGTCTTCACAAGGTTTTCACACACACTGGTATTTAGGCCCATTCCTCCATGCAGATCTCCTCTAGAGCAGTGATGTTTTGGGGTTGTCGCTGGGCAACACAGACTTTCAACTCCCTCCAAAGATTTTCTATGGGGTTGAGATCTGGAGACTGGCTAGGCCACTCCAGGACCTTGAAATGCTTCTTACGAAGCCACTCCTTCGTTGCCCGGGCAGTGTGTTTGGGATCATTGTCATGCTGAAAGACCCAGCCACGTTTCATCTTCAATGCCCTTGCTGATGGAAGGAGGTTTTCACTCAAAATCTCACGATACATGGCCCCATTCATTCTTTCCTTTACACCAGGGTTCTTCAATTCCGGTCCTGGAGGGCCGAAACACTTCTGTTTTTTATTTCTACCTGGTAGTTAATTGCACTCACCTGGTGTCCCAGGTCTGAATTAGCCCCTGATTAGAAGGAGAGGATGAAAAACAGAGGTGTTTCGGCCCTCCAGGACCGGAATTGAAGAACCCTGCTTTACACGGATCAGTCGTCCTGGTCCCTTTGCAGAAAAACAGCCCCAAAGCATGATGTTTCCACCCCCATGCTTCACAGTAGGTATGGTGTTCTTTGGATGCAACTCAGCATTCTTTGTCCTCCAAACACGACGAGTTGATTTTTTACCAAAAAGTTATATTTTGGTTTCATCTGACCATATTACATTCTCCCAATCCTCTTCTGGATCATCCAAATGCACTCGGGCCTGGACATGTACTGGTTTAAGCAGGGGGACACGTCTGGCACTGCAGGATTTGAGTCCCTGGCGGCGTAGTGTGTTACTGATGGTAGGCTTTGTTACTTTGGTCCCAGCTCTCTGCAGGCCATTCACTAGGTCCCCCCGTGTGGTTCTGGGATTTTTGCTCACCGTTCTTGTGATCATTTTGACCCCACGGGGTGAGATCTTGCGTGGAGCCCCAGATCGAGGGAGATTATCAGTGGTCTTGTATGTCTTCCATTTCCTAATAATTGCTCCCACAGTTGATTTCTTCAAACCAAGCTGCTTACCTATTGCAGATTCAGTCTTCCCAGCCTGGTGCAGGTCTACAATTTTGTTTCTGGTGTCCTTTGACAGCTCTTTGGTCTTGGCCATAGTGGAGTTTGGAGTGTGACTGTTTGAGGTTATGGACAAGTGTCTTTTATACTGATAACAAGTTCAAACAGGTGCCATTAATACAGGTAACGAGTGGAAGACAGAGGAGCCTCTTAAAGAAGAAGTTACAGGTCTGTGAGAGCCAGAAATCTTGCTTGTTTGTAGGTGACCAAATACTTATTTTCCACCATAATTTGCAAATAAATTCATTAAAAATCTTACAATGTGATTTTCTGGAGAAAAAAAATCTCAATTTGTCTGTCATAGTTGACGTGTACCTATGATGAAAATTACAGGCCTCTCTCATCTTTTTAAGTGGGAGAACTTGCACAATTGGTGGCTGACTAAATACTTTTTTTCCCAACTGTATATGAGTACATCATTAAAGTGACTAACTTCAATGATACTGAATCAATCTTTCTAATGCTGCTATTATAACTGATTCCCACAACTGATGTGATCATCTATGATGTGATCATCTATGATGTGATGCTAAATGTACCAACTGTTGTTGTTTACTGGTCTCCTCTTCAACTGCTTCAAGTCATGTATTTATACACTGCTCAAAAAAATAAAGGGAACACTTAAACAACACAATGTAACTCCAAGTCAATCACACTTCTGTGAAATCAAACGGTCCACTTAGGAAGCAACACTGATTGACAATAAATGTCACATGCTGTTGTGCAAATGGAATAGACAACATGTGGAAATTATAGGCAATTAGCAAGACACCCCCAATAAAGGACTGGTTTTGCAGGTGGTGACCACAGACCACTTCTCAGTTCCTATGCTTCCTGGCTATTGTTTTGGTCACTTTCCAATGCTGGCGGTGCTTTCACTCTAGTGGTAGCATGAGATGGAGTCTACAACCCACACAAGTGGCTCAGGTAGTGCAGCTCATCCAGAATGGCACATCAATGCGAGATGTGGCAAGAAGGTTTGCTGTGTCTGTCAGCGTAGTGTCCAGAGCATGGAGGCGCTACCAGGAGACAGGCCAGTACATCAGGAGACGTGGAGGAGGCCGTAGGAGGGCAACAACCCAGCAGCAGGACTGCTACCTCCGCCTTTGTGCAAGGAGGAGCAGGAGGAGCACTGCCAGAGCCCTGCAAAATGACCTCCAGCAGGCCACAAATGTGCATGTGTCTGCTCAAGTGGTCAGAAACAGACTCCATGAGGGTGGTATGAGGGCCCGACGTCCACAGGTGGGGGTTGTGCTTACAGCCCAACACCGTGCAGGACGTTTGGCATTTGCCAGAGAACACCAAGATTGGCAAATTCGCCACTGGCGCCCTGTGCTCTTCACAGATGAAAGCAGGTTCACACTGAGCACGTGACAGACGTGACAGAGTCTGGAGACGCCGTGGAGAACGTTCTGCTGCCTGCAACATCCTCCAGCATGACCAGTTTGGCAGTGCTTTCACTCTAGTGGTAGCATGAGACGGAGTCTACAACCCACACAAGTGGCTCAGGTAGTGCAGCTCATCCAGAATGGCACATCAATGCGAGCTGTGGCACGGAGGTTTGCTGTGTCTGTCAGCGTAGTGTCCAGAGCATGGAGGCGCTACCAGGAGACATGCCAGTACATCAGGAGACGTGGAGGAGGCCGTAGGAGGGCAACAACCCAGCAGCAGGACTGCTACCTCCGCCTTTGTGCAAGGAGGAGCAGGAGGAGCACTGCCAGAGCCCTGCAAAAGAGGGAGGGAACTGAGTAATGCCACCCCACACCAGGTGGGTCAGTCATGGTGTGGGGTGGCATTACATTGGGGGGCCGCACAGCCCTCCATGTACTCGCCAGAGGTAGCCTGACTGCCATTAGGTACCGAGGTGAGATTCTCAGACCCCTTGTGAGACCATATGCTGGTGCGGTTGGCCCTGGGTTCCTCCTAATGCAAGACAATGCTAGTCCTCATGTGGCTGGAGTGTGTCAGCAGTTCCTGCAAGAGGAAGGCATTGATGCTATGGACTGGCCCGCCCGTTCCCCAGACCTGAATCCAATTGAGCACATCTGGGACATCATGTCTCGCTCCATCCAGGAGTTGGCGGATGCTTTAGTCCAGGTCTGGGAGGAGATCCCTCAGGAGACCATCCGCCACCTCATCAGGAGCATGCCCAGGCGTTGTAGGGAGGTCATACAGGCACGTGGAGGCCACACACACTACTGAGCCTCATTTTGACTTGTTTTAAGGACATTACATCAAAGTTGGATCAGCCTGTAGTGTGGTTTTCCACTTTAATTTTGAGGGTGACTCCAAATCCAGACCTCCATGGGTTGATAAATTTGATTTCCATTGACATTTTTTGTGTGATTTTGTTGTCAGCACATTCAACTATGTAAAGAAAAAAGTATTTAATAAGATTATTTCATTCATTCAGATCTAGGATGTGTTATTTTAGTGTTCCCTTTATTTTTTTGAGTAGTATATAATCCATGTTAAAGAACCAGTTGTCCAGATTGATGTTTATATAATCCATGTTAAAGAACCAGTTGTCCAGATTGATGTTTATATAATCCATGTTAAAGAGCCAGTTGTCCAGATTGATGTTTATATAATCCATGTTAAAGAACCAGTTGTCCAGATTGATGTTTATATAATCCATGTTAAAGAGCCAGTTGTCCAGATTGATGTTTATATAATCCATGTTAAAGAGCCAGTTGTCCAGATTGATGTTTATATAATCCATGTTAAAGAGCCAGTTGTCCAGATTGATGTTTATATAATCCATGTTAAAGAGCCAGTTGTCCAGATTGATGTTTATATAATCCATGTTAAAGAGCCAGTTGTCCAGATTGATGTTTATATAATCCATGTTAAAGAGCCAGTTGTCCAGATTGATGTTTATATAATCCATGTTAAAGAACCAGTTGTCCAGATTGATGTTTATATAATCCATGTTAAAGAGCCAGTTGTCCAGATTGATGTTTATATAATCCATGTTAAAGAGCCAGTTGTCCAGATTGATGCAGGAGACTGCAGCTTGTTACAAATTGCAAGGACAACCTGTTCTCTCTCCAATATGAGGGCACTGCTCAACTCAGTTTAGGGCCACTAAATATGTCCAGACAGCTTTTTCAGTCTGAGCGTCTGGATCATGGAACACCCTGCCAACCAGTGTG
This sequence comes from Coregonus lavaretus, assembly GCF_964263955.1. Classification (NCBI taxonomy): domain Eukaryota; kingdom Metazoa; phylum Chordata; class Actinopteri; order Salmoniformes; family Salmonidae; genus Coregonus; species Coregonus lavaretus. The sequence goes on from NW_028165762.1 coordinate 107,513, forward strand.
ACAGAGTGCAGTTTGTTTGATTCAAGGCAAACCTGAAAAGGTGGCTGAACGGAAACCAGTCATGAACATTAAGATGTCACATACTGTAGGACCAAGGGCCTTTTCAACTCTGATGTAATATCAGCATTATATTGTCTATTGTTGTATATTTGGATTTGTTTTATATATAATTTAGATATTTTACTAGTGTGTTATATTGTAGCATTTTAATGATGTATTGATGTTGATCGTTTTCTGCCAAGGGTCTACAGATGAAAATGAGCTATCTAGCTAAATCTGGTACAATAGCATGTTGTTGGTCCCCGTGTCCAACTCTGGTCCAATAGCATGTTGTTGGTCCCCGTGTCCAACTCTGGTCCAATAGCATGTTGTTGGTCCCCGTGTCCAACTCTGGTCCAATAGCATGTTGTTGGTCCCCGTGTCCAACTCTGGTCCAATAGCATGTTGTTGGTCCCTGTGTCCAACTCTGGTCCAATAGCATGTTGTTGGTCCCCGTGTCCAACTCTGGTCCAATAGCATGTTGTTGGTCCCCGTGTCCAACTCTGGTCCAATAGCATGTTGTTGGTCCCCGTGTCCAACTCTGGTCCAATAGCATGTTGTTGGTCCCCGTGTCCAACTCTGGTCCAATAGCATGTTGTTGGTCCCCGTGTCCAACTCTGGTCCAATAGCATGTTGTTGGTCCCCGTGTCCAACTCTGGTCCAATAGCATGTTGTTGGTCCCCGTGTCCAACTCTGGTCCAATAGCATGTTGTTGGTCCCCGTGTCCAACTCTCTAGATAGAGAGAGGAGCTTCTCTTCTCTGTGACACATTCATTACTTCCTGTCCTGTGTGTCTCAATGACATCTTCAAAGACCCTCCAGCTGACTGAGAGGAGATCAGCGGCTCTGGGAATGCTGTTGTTGTGATGCTTGTTTCATTTCTCTGCTGCTGATTCCACTGTAAAAAACTATTGCTGTGGGTCTGTGGTTATCTAACCCCATAGTAATAATCCACAGTGTTTCATTTTAATACAGAATGGAGGCCCTGTCAGACGCTAGAGGAACGGAGCTACAGTTGAATCCTCCACCACCTCTAATCATCCTGACATGCTATAATAACACCAGAGACCCAGTGCTGCTCTCATCCTGACTGACTGTCATAAACCTAACCTAGCCAGAGAGGGAACTGAGTACTGACTGTCATCAACCTAACCTAGCCAGAGAGGGAACTGAGTACTGACTGTCATAAACCTAACCTAGCCAGAGAGGGAACTGAGTACTGACTGTCATAAACCTAACCTAGCCAGAGAGGGAACTGAGTACTGACTGTCATCAACCTAACCTAGCCAGAGAGGAAACTGAGTACTGACTGTCATCAACCTAACCTAGCCAGAGAGGGAACTGACTACTGACTGTACTGTCATGCACCTAACCTAGCCAGAGAGGGAACTGAGTACTGACTGTCATAAACCTAACCTAGCCAGAGAGGGAAGTGAGTACTGACTGTCATCAACCTAACCTAGCCAGAGAGGGAACTGACTACTGACTGTACTGTCATGCACCTAACCTAGCCAGAGAGGGAACTGAGTACTGACTGTCATCAACCTAACCTAGCCAGAGAGGGAACTGAGTACTGACTGTACTGTCATGCACCTAACCTAGCCAGAGAGGGAACTGAGTACTGACTGTCATAAACCTAACCTAGCCAGAGAGGGAACTGAGTACTGACTGTCATAAACCTAACCTAGCCAGAGAGGGAACTGAGTACTGACTGTACTGTCATGCACCTAACCTAGCCAGAGAGGGAACTGAGTACTGACTGTCATAAACCTAACCTAGCCAGAGAGGGAACTGAGTACTGACTGTCATAAACCTAACCTAGCCAGAGAGGGAACTGAGTACTGACTGTCATAAACCTAACCTAGCCAGAGAGGGAACTGAGTACTGACTGTCATAAACCTAACCTAGCCAGAGAGGGAACTGAGTACTGACTGTCATGCACCTAACCTAGCCAGAGAGGGAACTGAGTACTGACTGTCATCAACCTAACCTAGCCAGAGAGGGAACTGAGTACTGACTGTCATGCACCTAACCTAGCCAGAGAGGGAACTGAGTACTGACTGTCATAAACCTAACCTAGCCAGAGAGGGAACTGAGTACTGACTGTCATAAACCTAACCTAGCCAGAGAGGGAACTGAGTACTGACTGTCATAAACCTAACCTAGCCAGAGAGGGAACTGAGTACTGACTGTCATAAACCTAACCTAGCCAGAGAGGGAACTGAGTACTGACTGTCATAAACCTAACCAACACAAAGCCAGGGGCTGGTAGCTCATCAGGCATGAAATTCTGTTCAATTGTTCTCCAGTGAACTAGGACACCTAGCTAACACAGCTACTGATCTAAAGACCTCATAAGGAGAGATTTTCTACCAGTCTCAAACCCCTCTTTCCCCTTTGGTTACAATCACGACAAGGAACGATCCCAAGCCTGAAGAAAAGGTTCTCTAAAGCCAACTGACCCTGAACTGGAGAAGACGGGCAGCTCTCCAAGCTGACAATATGTCTGGCATGGCTGTGTCAGCACAAATCCTGCTGTTTGTCCCAAATAGCACCAATTCCCTATTTAGTGCACTACTGTTGACCAGAGCCCTATAGGGAATAGGGTACCGTTTTGGCCACTCCCTGGTCTGTACAGTCTGCCTACTGGGAACCAGCTGGCTCCACTTCCTGCTCCTCTCCCCAATTACAACGCAGTTGCCAGATTGGCTTTCAATTACACAGTACATGTCACACTAGCTAAGAAATGTCCTAGCCTGGTGTCATCCTTGCCTGGTGTCATCCTAGCCTGGTGTCATCCTAGCCTGGTGTCATCCTAGCCTGGTGTCATCCTAGCCTGGTGTCATCCTAGCCTGGTGTCTGGGGTCAGGGGTCAGGGTGACTCATTTAGACCCCTTCCGCCACCTGTCTGTTTTGACTACCAGTCTGACACGGCAACAGAAGGTCATGACATCAATAACAAACCACCATTGATTAACTACCCTCCATCAGGCTCAGGGATTCACAGCACAATCTGGTATGTTGTATGTTGCTATGCACATAACAGAAAGACAGACAGACAGACATCTCTGAACTCTATCTGAAGAACACAGTCAACAAACAGCACTGCCTTATTACATACACAGTAATGTTCTACTATATGGAGCAGTGAGAGGAGGAGGAGGAGGAGGAGGAGGAGGGTCTATATGGAGCAGTGAGAGGAGGAGTGAGAGGAGGAGGAGGGTCTATATGGAGCAGTGAGAGGAGGAGGAGGAGGGTCTATATGGAGCAGTGAGAGGAGGAGGAGGAGGACCTATATGGAGGAGTGAGAGGAGGAGGAGGAGGAGGGGGGTCTATATGGAGCAGTGAGAGGAGGAGGAGGAGGGTCTATATGGAGCAGTGAGAGGAGGAGGAGGGTCTATATGGAGCAGTGAGAGGAGGAGGAGGGTCTATATGGAGCAGTGAGAGGAGGAGGAGGGTCTATATGGAGCAGTGAGAGGAGGAGGAGGAGGGTCTATATGGAGCAGTGAGAGGAGGAGGAGGAGGGTCTATATGGAGCAGTGAGAGGAGGAGTGAGAGGAGGAGGAGGAGGAGGGTCTATATGGAGCAGTGAGAGGAGGAGGAGGAGGGTCTATATGGAGCAGTGAGAGGAGGAGGAGGAGGAGGGTCTATATGGAGCAGTGAGAGGAGGAGGAGGGTCTATATGGAGCAGTGAGAGGAGGAGGAGGAGGGTCTATATGGAGCAGTGAGAGGAGGAGTGAGAGGAGGAGGAGGAGGAGGGTCTATATGGAGCAGTGAGAGGAGGAGGAGGAGGGTCTATATGGAGCAGTGAGAGGAGGAGGAGGAGGAGGGTCTATATGGAGCAGTGAGAGGAGGAGGAGGAGGGTCTATATGGAGCAGTGAGAGGAGGAGGAGGAGGGTCTATATGGAGCAGTGAGAGGAGGAGTGAGAGGAGGAGGAGGGTCTATATGGAGCAGTGAGAGGAGGAGGAGGAGGGTCTATATGGAGCAGTGAGAGGAGGAGGAGGAGGGTCTATATGGAGCAGTGAGAGGAGGAGGAGGGTCTATATGGAGCAGTGAGAGGAGGAGGAGGAGGGTCTATATGGAGCAGTGAGAGGAGGAGGAGGGTCTATATGGAGCAGTGAGAGGAGGAGGAGGAGGGTCTATATGGAGCAGTGAGAGGAGGAGGAGGAGGAGGGTCTATATGGAGCAGTGAGAGGAGGAGGAGGAGGAGGGTCTATATGGAGCAGTGAGAGGAGGAGGAGGGTCTATATGGAGCAGTGAGAGGAGGAGGAGGGTCTATATGGAGCAGTGAGAGGAGGAGGAGGAGGGTCTATATGGAGCAGTGAGAGGAGGAGGAGGGTCTATATGGAGCAGTGAGAGGAGGAGGAGGGTCTATATGGAGCAGTGAGAGGAGGAGGTGGGTCTATATGGAGCATTGAGAGGAGGAGGAGGAGGAGGGTCTATATGGAGCAGTGAGAGGAGGAGGAGGAGGGTCTATATGGAGCAGTGAGAGGAGGAGGAGGGTCTATATGGAGCAGTGAGAGGAGGAGGGGGGTCTATATGGAGCAGTGAGAGGAGGAGGAGGAGGAGGGTCTATATGGAGCAGTGAGAGGAGGAGGAGGAGGGTCTATATGGAGCAGTGAGAGGAGGAGGAGGAGGGTCTATATGGAGCAGTGAGAGGAGGAGGAGGAGGGTCTATATGGAGCAGTGAGAGGAGGAGGAGGAGGGTCTATATGGAGCAGTGAGAGGAGGAGGAGGAGGGTCTATATGGAGCAGTGAGAGGAGGAGGAGGAGGGTCTATATGGAGCAGTGAGAGGAGGAGGAGGAGGGTCTATATGGAGCAGTGAGAGGAAGAGGAGGAGGAGGAGGGTCTATATGGAGCAGTGAGAGGAGGAGGAGGAGGGTCTATATGGAGCAGTGAGAGGAGGAGTGAGAGGAGGAGGAGGAGGGTCTATATGGAGCAGTGAGAGGAGGAGTGAGAGGAGGAGGAGGAGGGTCTATATGGAGCAGTGAGAGGAGGAGGGGGGTCTATATGGAGCAGTGAGAGGAGGAGGAGGAGGGTCTATATGGAGCAGTGAGAGGAGGAGGAGGAGGGTCTATATGGAGCAGTGAGAGGAGGAGGAGGTGGGTCTATATGGAGCAGTGAGAGGAGGAGGAGGAGGAGGGTCTATATGGAGCAGTGAGAGGAGGAGGAGGAGGGTCTATATGGAGCAGTGAGAGGAGGAGTGAGAGGAGGAGGAGGGTCTATATGGAGCAGTGAGAGGAGGAGTGAGAGGAGGAGGAGGGTCTATATGGAGCAGTGAGAGGAGGAGGAGGGGGGTCTATATGGAGCAGTGAGAGGAGGAGGAGGGGGGTCTATATGGAGCAGTGAGAGGAGGAGGGGGGTCTATATGGAGCAGTGAGAGGAGGAGACAGGGAGAGACAGGAGGACACAGGGAGAGACAGGAGGAGACAGGGAGAGACAGGAGGAGACAGGGAGAGACAGGAGGAGACAGGAGGATACAGGGAGAGACAGGAGGAGACAGGGAGGAGACAGGGAGGAGACAGGGAGAGACAGGAGGAGACAGGGAGAGACAGGAGGAGACAGGGAGAGACAGGAGGAGACAGGAGGATACAGGGAGAGACAGGAGGAGACAGGGAGGAGACAGGGAGGAGACAGGGAGAGACAGGAGGAGACAGGAGGAGACAGGAGGAGACAGGAGGAGACAGGGAGAGACAGGAGGAGACAGGAGGAGACAGGGAGAGACAGGAGGAGACAGGAGGAGACAGGGAGAGACAGGAGGAGAGAGGAGGAGACAGGGAGAGACAGGAGGAGACAGGAGGAGACAGGAGGAGACAGGGAGAGACAGGAGGAGACAGGAGGAGACAGGAGGAGACAGGGAGAGACAGGAGGAGATAGGAGGAGACAGGAGGAGACAGGAGGAGACAGGGAGAGACAGTAGGAGACAGGAGGAGACAGTAGGAGACAGTAGGAGACAGGGAGAGACAGGAGGAGACAGGAGGAGACAGGGAGAGACAGGAGGAGACAGGAGGAGACAGGAGGAGACAGGAGGAGACAGGGAGAGACAGAAGGAGCCAGGAGGAGCCAGGAGGAGACAGTAGGAGACAGGAGGAGACAGGAGGAGACAGGGAGAGACAGAAGGAGACAGGGGGAGACAGGAGGAGACAAGGGGAGACAGGAGGAGACAGGGGGAGACAGGAGGAGACAGGGGGAGACAGGAGGAGACAGGAGGAGACAGGAGGAGACAGGAGGAGACAGGGAGAGACAACTCTTATAATAAGCTCTTATTAATCACACTACAACAGTTGGTATTAACTCTTATAATTGTGACCTGACTAACACACAAGTCTTCTCTAACAGCTGTTATTAAAAGCTGTTATTATCAACACAGCACTTCAACAGCTGTCACTTGGAGGCCTGCTGCACCCCAGCATGGGGTAGAACCTGTTGCACTTCATCAGGGGTTCTGCTGGGGGCATCAGTCCCTGGAACCCAATTAAAGCATTAAAGACTCCAGCCACCCAAGCCATAGACTGTTCTCTCTGCTTCCGCACAGCAAGCGGTACCGGTGCATCAAGTCTGGCACCAACAGGCTCCTGAACAGCTTCTAACCCCATGCCATAGTGTGTAGGGCCCTGTTAAATAGCTCCCTAAATGGCTCCACAGACTATCTGAGATGACCCTGTCTCTCCCTGTCTCCTCCTGTCTCCTCCTGTCTCCTCCTGTCTCCTCCTGTCTCCTCCTGTCTCCTCCTGTCTCTGTTAAATAGCTAACTAAATAGCTCCCTAAATGGCTCCACAGACTATCTGAGATGACCCTGTCTCTCCCTGTCTCCTCCTGTCTCCTCCTGTCTCCTCCTGTCTCTGTTAAATAGCTAACTAAATAGCTCCCTAAATGGCTCCACAGACTATCTGAGATGACCCTGTCTCTCCCTGTCTCCTCCTGTCTCCTCCTGTCTCCTCCTGTCTCTGTTAAATAGCTAACTAAATAGCTCCCTAAATGGCTCCACAGACTATCTGAGATGACCCTGTGTCTATGCACATTCACAGGACCCTAAACACTATGCACACTGATACTCCAAACACACACACACTCACTCCATCACCTGCTCACACACATAATATGCACATACATTTATACTGACTCTACACACACACACACTCACATACAATCATCACATACAAGCTGCTGCTATTCTGTTTATCATATATCCTGATGCCTAGTCACCTGACCCCTATACATATCTACTGACCCTGTACATAGTCACCTTACCCCTATATACAGTGAGGGAAAAAAGTATTTGATCCCCTGCTGATTTTGTACGTTTGCCTACTGACAAAGAAATGATCAGTCTATAATTTTAATGGTAGGTTTATTTGAACAGTGAGAGACAGAATAACAACAAAAAAATCCAGAAAAACGCATGTCAAAAATGTTATAAATTGATTTGCATTTTAATGAGGGAAATATATACTCTACATCTTCAACATATGAATCACTACAAAGCCTCTTGTATGACCTCTTCTACACTGTATTAGGCTATATTATTCCCTTATTCCAGAGCAGCTCATTCAGATAGTGGAGCAGAAGACAAACAGCCACATCATAAAGCAACAAGTGGAACCAGCCAGAGGAATAAACATGTGTGACAGCCTTTAGCTCCAGAAACCATTAGCACCACTAGTTCATCCTAGTGGAACCAGCCAGAGGAATAAACATGTGTGACAGCCTTTAGCTCCAGAAACCATTAGCACCACTAGTTCATCCTATTGGAACCAGCCAGAGGAATAAAGATGTGTGACAGCCTTTAGCTCCAGAAACCATTAGCACCACTAGTTCATCCTATTGGAACCAGCCAGAGGAATAAACATGTGTGACAGCCTTTAGCTCCAGAAACCATTAGCACCACTAGTTCATCCTATTGGAACCAGCCAGAGGAATAAAGATGTGTGACAGCCTTTAGCTCCAGAAACCATTAGCACCACTAGTTCATCCTATTGGAACCAGCCAGAGGAATAAAGATGTGTGACAGCCTTTAGCTCCAGAAACCATTAGCACCACTAGTTCATCCTAGTGGAACCAGCCAGAGGAATAAACATGTGTGACAGCCTTTAGCTCCAGAAACCATTAGCACCACTAGTTCATCCTATTGGAACCAGCCAGAGGAATAAAGATGTGTGACAGCCTTTAGCTCCAGAAACCATTAGCACCACTAGTTCATCCTATTGGAACCAGCCAGAGGAATAAAGATGTGTGACAGCCTTTAGCTCCAGAAACCATTAGCACCACTAGTTCATCCTATTGGAACCAGCCAGAGGAATAAAGATGTGTGACAGCCTTTAGCTCCAGAAACCATTAGCACCACTAGTTCATCCTATTGGAACCAGCCAGAGGAATAAACATGTGTGACAGCCTTTAGCTCCAGAAACCATTAGCACCACTAGTTCATCCTATTGGAACCAGCCAGAGGAATAAACATGTGTGACAGCCTTTAGCTCCAGAAACCATTAGCACCACTAGTTCATCCTATTGGAACCAGCCAGAGGAATAAACATGTGTGACAGCCTTTAGCTCCAGAAACCATTAGCACCACTAGTTCATCCTATTGGAACCAGCCAGAGGAATAAACATGTGTGACAGCCTTTAGCTCCAGAAACCATTAGCACCACTAGTTCATCCTATTGGAACCAGCCAGAGGAATAAACATGTGTGACAGCCTTTAGCTCCAGAAACCATTAGCACCACTAGTTCATCCTAGTGGAACCAGCCAGAGGAATAAAGATGTGTGACAGCCTTTAGCTCCAGAAACCATTAGCACCACTAGTTCATCCTATTGGAACCAGCCAGAGGAATAAAGATGTGTGACAGCCTTTAGCTCCAGAAACCATTAGCACCACTAGTTCATCCTATTGGAACCAGCCAGAGGAATAAAGATGTGTGACAGCCTTTAGCTCCAGAAACCATTAGCACCACTAGTTCATCCTATTGGAACCAGCCAGAGGAATAAAGATGTGTGACAGCCTTTAGCTCCAGAAACCATTAGCACCACTAGTTCATCCTATTGGAACCAGCCAGAGGAATAAAGATGTGTGACAGCCTTTAGCTCCAGAAACCATTAGCACCACTAGTTCATCCTATTGGAACCAGCCAGAGGAATAAAGATGTGTGACAGCCTTTAGCTCCAGAAACCATTAGCACCACTAGTTCATCCTATTGGAACCAGCCAGAGGAATAAAGATGTGTGACAGCCTTTAGCTCCAGAAACCATTAGCACCACTAGTTCATCCTATTGGAACCAGCCAGAGGAATAAAGATGTGTGACAGCCTTTAGCTCCAGAAACCATTAGCACCACTAGTTCATCCTATTGGAACCAGCCAGAGGAATAAAGATGTGTGACAGCCTTTAGCTCCAGAAACCATTAGCACCACTAGTTCATCCTATTGGAACCAGCCAGAGGAATAAAGATGTGTGACAGCCTTTAGCTCCAGAAACCATTAGCACCACTAGTTCATCCTATTGGAACCAGCCAGAGGAATAAAGATGTGTGACAGCCTTTAGCTCCAGAAACCATTAGCACCACTAGTTCATCCTATTGGAACCAGCCAGAGGAATAAAGATGTGTGACAGCCTTTAGCTCCAGAAACCATTAGCACCACTAGTTCATCCTATTGCAGTCTACAGCTCTCCTCATGATATCTCAATGTGGAGTCTTAACACAAACCCACATCACAAAGAACACAGCCAGTACTGTATGCATCAGAAAAAAATGAATATTGCTCCTCTCCTCAGATCACTAAATAACGAACAATAACACATCATTAGCATTGAATAGCAAGCAGCCCTCTCTCTCAGTCAGCGACCCAACACATTGACACCAGGCTTTCTGTAGTCTCAACTCCAAACAGACCAGTCTCCCTGTTTCCTGCTGCCCTAGAGAGAACACGTCTTTACCTTCTTTCCTTTCTTCTTACGGTGAGCAGCCGTCTTCCCAGAGTCCTTCTCCTTGGCTTCCTCACTCATGTTGCAGGCTGATCTCCTCCGCTAGTTCATCCAACAGCAGGGCTACTGTCAGACTGGCAGCTCAGCGCTCAAAGTCCATCCAGAGAGGAGAGGAGAGGAGAGGAGAGGAGGCCAGCTGGTTGATCGAGAGGTTGAGGAGCTCTCTCTCTCTCTTTCTCTCGCTCAATCACTCATACAAAATAACTCTTTCTCTCTCTCTCTCGCTCAATCACTCTCATACAAAATCTCTCTCTCTCTCTCTCTCTGCTCCACTTCCTCTGTTCTCTCTCTGTATACCTCCACCTCTCTCTCTCTCTCTCTCTCTCTCTCTCTCTCTCTCTCTCAGCTCCACTTCCTCTGTTCTCTTTCTGTATACCTCCACCTCTCTCTCTCTCTCTCTCTCTGTCTCTGTCTCTCTCTCTCTCTCTCTCTCTCTCAGCTCCACTTCCTCTGTTCTCTCTCTGTATACCTCCACCTCTCTCTCCCACACACTCCACTAGTTAGTGTCAGAGCAGCAACAGGCAGCAGAATCAAATAAATTAATCCTCTTGAGAATCAATAATCCGTGGGTTCAGTATCTCTCTCAGTGTGATGGTTGGTTGGTTGTTGGCCGCTGCTGCCTTCCTGCCCACACCTGTATAGACCAACACTGTTGCTCCACTCTGTTGCTCCACTCTTTCTCTCTCCAGACCAACACTGTTGCTCCACTCTGTCTCTCTCGGTCTCTCTCTCTCTCTGCTGCCTCTCACAGTCTAAATGGTACTGATGGAAGATCACTTTCTCTCTCGCTCTCTCAGCTGAAGGGAGGCAGTGAGAGAGAGAGAGAGAGAGAGAGACCGAGAGAGAGAGAGTGAGAGAGAGAGAGATAGAGAGAGAGAGAGAGA
>NW_028165761.1:0-33002 GCF_964263955.1 Coregonus lavaretus
CATCCTCTCCTCCTTATTCTATTTGAATCTGTCCACTTCACTCTTCTCTATATTTATAGTTTAATATTAGTTATCTGTTTAAGGCATCCTTACCTTAGTGACACAAATTAGGTGTGTGTGTGTGTGCACGCTTATCAATACAGTTCTGTGTAATGACCTGTGGCATGCAAAGTTGACTCAATCCATACTCCCCAGTGGAGACGAGCAATCCTGGGTTTCAATAGCCCTCCATCCCTCCCTCCTTCCCTCGCTAGAGCCGAGCAGGTCCCAGAGCTAATCTGTAGTGGGTCTAGCTGCTGCAGGTGGATTGATGTGAGGCTGCTGCCTGATCCCTCCCGAACACTCCCAACACCTAGATCACACAGCAATAGGCCCTACACTAGGGCATAATACATACAGGGCTTCAAGGTCTGGAGAGGCACCAGGATCCAGCTAGAACACACTCAGATTCTGAACCCTTCACCCCGTGCACTGATTCATTCACTTCACTCCCACTCGTTGATTTGCCAGTATAAGAACTGAATCTTATCTGTGAAGGAATATGGTGGAAACTCCCTATAGCCCCATGCTTACACCAACTGAATGCTGTTAATACCATGAGGGGGCGTGAACAAGTGCACACTTCAGAGAGAAGACTGGGAAATGGGATTGCAACCAGTGCTTCTGGCTCTATTCAGTCATAGCAGCAATCTCAGGGTGGTTGTAAAGAGGTTATGTGGTTGCAGAAGGGTTATTTTGTGGTTTGAGTCGGTGCTGGGAGAGATGGTGGGTTATTCTAGGAAATACCTTGCTTGTTTTCTTTCCTCTCTCTCTCTCTCTCTCTCTCTCTCTCTCTCTCTCTCTCTCTCTCTCTCTCTCTCTCTCTCTCTCTCTCTCTCTCTCTCTCTGTCTCTGTCTCTGTCTCTGTCTCTCTCTACATCTCTCTCTCTTTGTCTCTCTCTCTCTCTCTCTCTCTCTCTCTCTCTCTCTCTCTGTCTCTGTCTCTGTCTCTGTCTCTCTCTACATCTCTCTCTCTTTGTCTCTCTCTCTCTCTCTCTCTCTCTCTCTCTCTCTCTCTCTCTCTCTCTCTCTCTCTCTCTCTCTCTCTCTCTCTCTCTCTCTCTCTCTCTCTCTCTCTCTCTTTAAAGACCATGGTAGCAGAGGTAGGCTGTGTGGATTGCTCATCACCACCAGAGAAGACGTCAGTCCTGGCCTTTGACTCGTGTCTCCATAGGGATGGTGTGTTTTCCACCCCACCTTCTTCTCTAGTCTTAGTCTCTAGAGGATGGACAAACCAGTAGAACCAGTTATGATGCTAATTGTTTGTCTTGATGGGAACATCGATTTCAGTATCAATCACATGGGTGTGTGCGTGTTGATACACACAATATGGGAAGACGTTGACACACACAGAGACACAGAGAGAGACACAGAGAGAGACACAGAGAGAGACACAGAGAGAGACACACACAGAGACACAGAGAGAGACACACAGAGACACAGAGAGAGACACACAGAGACACAGAGAGAGACACACAGAGACACAGAGAGAGACACACAGAGACCCAGAGAGAGAGACCCAGAGAGAGACACGCAGAGAGACACAGAGAGAAATCGATATGTTGGTAAACATTGACAGGTGTGTCACACCAGATAGTTTGTGTCTTTACGTAGAACAGGTAGATCAGACAGACACACCGATGCACATTCATTCATACAGTTAATTACATTTTCACGCAGACATGGATGAAAGACACATTCTGGTGACTTGTCAGGACGTTGTGGTCCTGATAATGTAGGAAACATGTACACACAAACACACACCAATCCCTGTACACAGTGTGTGTGCCTGCACCGAGTAAATGGCTGGTTCTAGAAAAGCATAAGCCATCCAAATGATTTATGACCTGTGTGGAGCAGACTGGTGTTTTTCCTCTTCACTACATGTCCCTGTTTCCTCCACTCATCGCTAGAATGGGGGGCGTGCACGAACACACACACACACACACACACACACACACACACACACACACACACACACACCCCTCTAGCAGACTCCTGGAACGTTGACCTACTTGCTTACTGTAGGTAGTCTTAATGGCGTTCCAGACGATTCCACAGTACTATAATCTGTCATCGGACAGACTAGGGCCTGGTCCCAACAAGCTTCCTCTCCTCATCAGGCAGACTGGGGCTGGGGCCTGGTCCCAATAGTCTCAACAAGCTTCCTCTCCTACTCTCCTTTCCGTCATGGCCTCTGACGTAGAACAGGGAGGGGAAAACCGGAAGCCGTGGTGAAAGGTGCACTATCGTCCTCTCCTCTTCCTCCCAGGGGCGGTGTCTCAGCAGGTGAAGGTGGAACCGGAGGTGATGTCATACCCCAGCCAGGCGGTCAACCTGAGGTGTGCCTTTACAGACGCTGGAGGGATACAGCTCACACAGGTCAGTGTCCGACAGACAGGAACTCAAATGTAGACAAATGGATAGGTTTTTACAACTTGAGAAGAAAGTCATAAATGATAATCAAAGGCACACATACAGGAACTAATGTCTGTACTCGTGGGTTTTACCGTCTTAACAATTTACGTCCATGGCCATTAACAAGAGAAAATTATACATTATTATAAAGACACTTTGTCCTTGATCATCCAAGTTTACATGCCTTGTACAGCTTTTATCTACTTTAGTTTAGATGGTAATACATGTACACAAAGAAAATAGTAAAAGTAGCTGTTATTTATTTACCCCTTTTCCCCATTTGACAGGTTGTGTAATATCTGAATGAATAAACTTGACTGTACTACGCAGGTATCCTGGATCTATGAGCCCAAGGAGGGCGAGAGGCTCAACATCGCCGTTTACCACCCTAGTTTTGGGGCAAGTTACCCCACATCGCCCCTGAAGGGGCGTGTCAGCTTCACGACGAACCCCCCCTCCCTCAGTAACCCCTCCATCCAGATCTCGGACGTCAAGATGACTGACGAGGGGAAATACATCTGTGAATACGCCACCTACCCCAGCGGCAACGAACAGGGCGTCACCTCCCTCGTCATGCTAGGTATGACCGTATGTGTGTCTTTCTTTAGGGTGTGTGTGTATGTGTGGTCTGTTATGTGTGTGTATCCACGTTCTATTATGTATCTGTGTGTAAGTGCTCTCGTGCCTCCCCCTCCCCCCATCCCATCCGACCTCTACCCTACAGGTTCAAATCCTGTCCATGCAGCTTAATTGCTATTATAAATGGTATTGTCAGATCAATTGTGTTTTTGTTAATGCGTTAGAACCATTGCTCTAACCTTGGTGCAGCTCTCCCCTCTCTCTCCTCGGGCGTTTATTGATCCGGCTGCTTGTCATGCTTGGTGTCTGCTCTTTTCCTGATCACTGTACTCGCGTTCAACACCCATGGAGAGACTGGGAGAGGGAGAACAAACAGATAAAGGTTGTCTTGTTTTCTCCGGTCTCGTCGTTTATCAATATTGGTGTTCATTCATTATTCTCTCTTCCCTCCATCCCTCCATCAGCCAAACCCAGGAACTCTGCCTCCGGGGTAACAGCGATAGCCTCCACTGTCGCCGCGGGAGCCAAGCCAGTTGTCGTGGCCCGCTGTGAGTCGGTCGACGGTCGCCCTGCTGCCCAGATCGCCTGGGTGACGGCTGTCAACGGCAACGCTACCTCCGCCTCTAAGGCGGGCGTTGACAACACTGTGACGGTATCCAGCGAGTACATGCTGGTTCCCACAGCAGCAGACAACGGCAAAGACATCAGCTGTGTGGTGTCCCACCGGACCCAGGCCAAGCCTGAGAGCTTCCTGATGAAACTGACCATAGAGTGTAAGGCCACTGCACACACTGGTACACACACACACACACACCTACTCATGCAGACCGTATTCTCAGACCTTTTTAATGTTGTCATGCATATGCGTCAGAATACAATTATTTTCTCCCTGTAGGAAGTAACACTAATTAACCTCTCTTTCCCCCTCTCTCTCTTTCTCTATCCCTACCCCCTCTCTCTCCCTCAGACCCCCCACAGGTGACCATCGGGGGCTATGATGATAACTGGTACGTGGGTCGGACCAACGTGGCTCTGACCTGTCAGGCTACTGGCAACCCCATCCCTACCACCCTCACATGGAAAACGTGAGTGTCAGTCCGTCTCTTTGTCAGTCTCGGTCTCTCTCGTTCTTTATCACTCCATCCACAGGCCACTATAAACCACAGATAGTATTATGATCATAATGATCAACTCTACAGCCAATGGCCTCTTATCTTATTCCATAGTGGAGTTTGACTCCAGGTTCAACCCCAGTAGAAACAATAAGCCATGCGGTGTCCTGACTGGCTGGTTCAAAGCCAGTTACTTGTATTATGTTTTTATAGGTACGAAAAGGTGAAAGTTGAAAGTAGGGAGATCTGAACCAGGTTCCAATACTTATGTTTTCCTCCCTCTCTTCCACCCCCTCCTCCTCCTCCACTCTCCCTCTACTCCCAGTATGACCGGTCAGATGCCAGACACAGTGCAGATAAAAGAAAATGTGCTGACCGTGCTGAAGGTGGATGAGCAGACCAACACAACCTTTGTCTGCGAGGCCAAGAACCGCCTGGGCACCGGCAAGGACCAGGTCACTGTTATGGTCAGAGGTGAGTCAACACACACCTGAACACACACACTTGAAATGACTGTAATCATACACATGTGCATGCTATGCTACAAACACACCTGGACACACACCTGAAAACACACTTACTATACATGCAGGCATGCCGGGTTAACACACACACACACACACAGAGGGTGTGGTGACGCTTTCCTGTAGTGTAGGGGTCAGGTAGAAGCATGCTCTGTCCCTGGGGTTAGTGGTGGGGGGTGTTTGGTGTGAGCCAGTTTACTGGGCCTCTATACCTCCGTTTGGGTTTTCCATCTATCCATCTTCTACCCTTTGAAACCTTATCACTCCTCTCTTTCTGTTCATACCTATGGATCCTGTGATGTTTGAGCTCTACTCGTCTGTTCATCTACTGGTAGAATGGATTGAATCATCATCAGAGACAGTTTCAAGTCTCTGTACACTTGCAGGCTTAGTTTATTGAGGGTACGGTTTGCATTGGACTGGACTGAAAGGCAACCCCATGGCCTTGCTATCTCCTTGTTGTGTACTGTGACAAACTCCACTATGGAATAAGATAAGAGGCCATTGGCTGTAGAGTTGATCATTATGATCATAATATTATCTGTGGTTTATAGTGGCCTGTGGATGGAGTGATAAAGAACGAGAGAGACCGAGACTGACAAAGAGACGGACTGACACTCACGTTTTCCATGTGAGGGTGGTAGGGATGGGGTTGCCAGTAGCCTGACAGGTCAGAGCCACGTTGGTCCGACCCACGTACCAGTTATCATCATAGCCCCCGATGGTCACCTGTGGGGGGTCTGAGGGAGAGAGAGGGGGTAGGGATAGATCCACACTGCACCACTTGAAAGAGGGATGTTCCGTGTTCGGTCGACCGCGCCCGTTTAAATAAAGAACACTCTGTCCATCTATCCCTCCATCCCTCTACAGCTTTAGCTTTCCCCTCCACGAGTTCCACCTTGCTCTCTCTCTCTCTCTTATAAAAAATACATCCACCCCCCCTGATCT
Source organism: Coregonus lavaretus (assembly GCF_964263955.1). NCBI lineage: Eukaryota > Metazoa > Chordata > Actinopteri > Salmoniformes > Salmonidae > Coregonus > Coregonus lavaretus. The sequence continues at coordinate 5,621 of NW_028165761.1, forward strand.
GCACTTTACCTGAAGTCGTTTTGTGCTGACACGGGGGAATGCAGGACAAATGGATAAAAAGTGCAATTCACTGGTGAATGTGTTTTAAAAACCACCATTCCTCCTCCTCTCCTCTCCTCTCCTCCCCTCCCTCGCTCCGTCCCTCACCTCCTCATGATACTAATGTGTTCTCTCTGATGGGCCACTAGCGTCTCTCTGGGACATAATGGACGTCCCCATGCAGGCCCACTGGGTATTACAGGCCTGGGTATGGGTACAGGACAGGCGGCTGGGGGGAGGGAGGTAGAGAGAGGAGGGGAGAAAAATGGGGAGGGGTGATGGAGAGACTGAAATGGGGAGAGATTGGGAGAGAGAAAGGGGAAGGATTGGAAGAGGGTAGAGGGGTAGAGAGAGTGTCTGTTTTTAGAATAAAGAGGGAGGTGAGAGGGGAACAGGATGCTGATGGCATTTAAAACCCCTATGGGAATCTATGGCACTGCTTCTCCTCTCTCTCTATGATATGTGTGTGAGCGAGCAGGCTGACAGTGCTGTGAGTGTGTGTGTAGCGGGGTGCTGTAGTGTAGTCTCTCTCTATCCTCTCTGAGCGGATCAGTCTGTCTCTGCTGCTTCAGCTCCTGGCTGCTTCTCCTTCTTAACTCCCTCCCTCCTGTCCTCCCTCCCTCCCTCCCTCCCTCCCTCCCTCCCTCTCCTCCCCCTCATCATCCTGTCTCCCATAAACTCTGCTGTCCATCATCCTGTCTCCCAGAATTGTTAATTTCCTGTCCTCCCTCTCTCTCCTCCTCTTCGGTCCGTCACCCCTACATTCCCTCTTCTTTCCCTCTTAACTCCCTGTCTTTCTTCTTCTCCCCCTCCCCCTTCATCTCTCCTGCTATACTCCCCTTCCCTTATTGTTTCTTGTCCTGTCCAGTCATCTCCCTCTTCTCTCCTTTTCTCCTGTCATTCCCCCTCCTCAGTGAGTAAGAGAGTCAAAAGGGGGATGAATGAACTGAGTGCAGGCACACACAGAGAGAGACGGAGAGAGGTAGTGTAAAAACCGATGGAATGCTAATGCAGTGGAGCTGTGTCCAAACAGGGCTGAGAGGGGGCGATGGGTGTGAAATGACCAGCGTCTGGTCTGGACCAGGCTATAGCAGGCTCCTGCTGCTGCCCCTGTCCTGCTCCTGTCCTGCCCCCAGCTGTGTGACAACTGACTCACAGAGCCCTGCACAGGGTTATGAGCTGACCTGGGACCTGTCTATTTTGTCTGTCTGTGTCCCTGCCCCTGGTCCGGTCCTCTCTAACTAGCCTCAATCCCAGGGAAGAACGGAAGGATGGGGAGGGAGAGGCCATCTCACTCTCCCTCCCTTCTCCCCCTTCTCTCTGTCAGTGTTCCTATCATGCTCCTACAGCGCTGTACTGATCTGTGCTCAGTGGAGAGACATGCCGTTAGCCATCTCTGAGACCCCCTCTCTATGTCTCTCTTAAATACCAGCCCACAGCACTGAGCCTGTCTCCCTTTCCCCTCGATCTCCCTCTCACCCCATTCTCTCTCTCTCTCTCCCTTCCTTTCTCTCTCATACCTCTCTCTCGCTCCCTCTCATCCCCCTTTTCCCTCTCCCCCTATCTCTCTCTCTCTCTCATCCTGCTGAGCTGGTCTCTCCTTCTCTTAACGTTTAAATACCAGCTCTCTTAATCACTGCTTAGCTCCCCCGATCCTGCACTGGAACCTGCTCCGCCGCGGTTAGCTAACCCACTTTCTGCCATCCCCACTGTCTCCAATCCCTATTCCCATGCACTGGTGTCACATCAAAATCCTTCCCCACCCGTTCAGAAGACTAACCTTTTTCCTTTCCGTTTCACATATTCCCCTGTAGTGGTGTCACATAAAAATTAGCCCCCCTTCAGAAGATGAACCTCCTCCGTTCCGCTTCCCCCCAGTCTGTCTGTCTCTGGCCATTTGTACAGAGAGGGGGAACAGATCTAATGTAGTCTGTTCCTCTCCAGCCTCCAGGCCTGACTGGCCCTCTGATGACATCCATCCACCCCTCATTAAGACATGGTCAAGACCAGATACATGTATAATACTGTATAAATAGTCTGATCCAGACCATTCAATAAGTCACATTCTGTACTGCTGCAAACTCACCATCTCTCTCTCTGTGAAGAAACCAGCCAAAAACCAACCAATCCATCTTCTCCCATAATATAATGTAATGTAATATATGCCCATGCATCACTGAGTGGTGTGTGTGGTTGGGGGTTGCTGCTGCATGTCTTTGGGAGGCGGGCGGCAGCAGGCTTTATTTCCGCCTCATCTCTCTCATTACTTGCGGTTACTTGGAGCTTATGGTCATGCATGACGCAATCTATAAAAGGCATCATGTTTTCCTCAACCAGTGGTTTTTGTGCTGGAGCTACGCATAGTGTTTTGGCATACCGGACAGCCCCGGGGGCCAACGAGCTCTTGGGGCCCATGCTCCTGTCTGACACAAATAATTGTGACAGTAACCCTCCAAAAAGTCATTAAGAATCTTTTTAATGTACTAGGAAGCTAAGCATTTGTTTCTTGGGCTTCAAGAATGTGACTGATCAAAGTGCCTCAGGCCTTGAAAAATAAATAATTAAACTGATTGAAAGTATAAGGGGATATCGGTGAACAAATGCCATTGTCAAGGCTACGACGGCACCAGTGCAGTGAGTGGAGCTTACCAGGAGTTCAAAAACGTATGTCAGACCAAGAGCCTAATGCTTCTTAGGTAGTTATTTTGAGTTTTAATTTAGAAAATGATCTCTCCACAGAAGCGACAGTTACAGGGATGGTTAAAAACAGCTTGATTGCTGTAGCAAGAAAGGTGAACTGGGCAGAAGGGAGTGGGTGCTTCAAATATAGCAGTTCTGCAACATCTTTAATTGAGCCTCTCGCATTCTTCTTAATTGTCGGCCTCAACACGTTACGGAAAGAGATGAACTGTATAGGAATCTCTGGGACACGTCGTCTGGATACTGGACAGCCAGTAAATTGGCAGATGCAAACAGATTATTATCTTGAGCGGACAACAGTTCTTGAGAGCTCAAACAAAAAAAGCACTTTGCGAGTTTGTTCATACTGGTGAACCGCCATTTCAGTTGTGTGGTTGCAATGGTTTCAACAGTCCTTTATCTTTGGTATATCTTGCTATGCATCATTCAAGACTAAGTTTAAATTGTGTGCCGCACAATGGACATATAATGCACAATGTTTCTGGAAAGACTGTCTGGGTTGACAATACTCAGTATAGAAAACAGTCGGACCTGCAATCTGTACCTACAGGTCATGGTGAAAACATTTGCACACAAAAATGCAAGGTGATGGAGCAGCATGTATAGGCCTCTACATAGGAAAAAAGAGATTGGCATTAATAGACTGGTTTTACGCAGTCCAGAGAAACTGCGTTGTGCCATTGAGAGCGAGGGAGATATTTGAATGCATTTTTCATTGAGAAGATTGTGTACTGCTCTTCCCAAGGCACTGTGCTCAGTGTGTTGATTCCCTGACTGGGAGAAGTGTGTGTGTGCGTGCACAAGGAAAATTCTCTCTCGTGGTGAAATTTCCCACATCCCCACGAGGACAATAGCTATTTTAAGCTTAGGTTATGGTTAGGGAAAATAGGATCTTGAATGGAAATCAATTTTAGGTCCCCACAAGGATAGTAAAACATATGGTGTGTGTGTGATCATGCTGGTTAGAGCTGGTCCCATGCTGTTTAGAATGCCAAACACCTTAGGAGAGGAAGCATTTCTCTACAGGAAGCTGTTTAGTGAAACCTTGGGACACAACACTACTGTTCTCTACTAGCACTGTGCTGTTCTCTACTAGCGCTCTGCTGTTCTCTACTAGCGCTCTGCTGTTCTCTACTAGCGCTGTGCTGTCCTCTACTAGCGCTCTGCTGTCCTCTACTAGCGCTCTGCTGTTCTCTACTAGCGCTCTGCTGTTCTCTACTAGCGCTCTGCTGTTCTCTACTAGCGCTCTGCTGTTCTCTACTAGCGCTCTGCTGTCCTCTACTAGCGCTCTGCTGTCCTCTACTAGCGCTCTGCTGTTCTCTACTAGCGCTCTGCTGTTCTCTACTAGCGCTGTGCTGTCCTCTACTAGCGCTGTGCTGTCCTCTACTAGCGCTCTGCTGTTCTCTACTAGCGCTCTGCTGTTCTCTACTAGCGCTCTGCTGTTCTCTACTAGCGCTCTGCTGTTCTCTACTAGCGCTCTGCTGTCCTCTACTAGCGCTCTGCTGTTCTCTACTAGCGCTCTGCTGTCCTCTACTAGCGCTCTGCTGTCCTCTACTAGCGCTCTGCTGTTCTCTACTAGCGCTCTGCTGTTCTCTACTAGCGCTCTGCTGTTCTCTACTAGCGCTCTGCTGTTCTCTACTAGCGCTCTGCTGTTCTCTACTAGCGCTCTGCTGTCCTCTACTAGCGCTCTGCTGTTCTCTACTAGCGCTCTGCTGTCCTCTACTAGCGCTCTGCTGTTCTCTACTAGCGCTCTGCTGTTCTCTACTAGCGCTCTGCTGTCCTCTACTAGCGCTCTGCTGTTCTCTACTAGCACTCTGCTGTTCTCTACTAGCGCTCTGCTGTTCTCTACTAGCGCTCTGCTGTTCTCTACTAGCGCTCTGCTGTCCTCTACTAGCGCTCTGCTGTTCTCTACTAGCGCTCTGCTGTCCTCTACTAGCGCTCTGCTGTTCTCTACTAGCGCTCTGCTGTTCTCTACTAGCGCTCTGCTGTCCTCTACTAGCGCTCTGCTGTTCTCTACTAGCACTCTGCTGTTCTCTACTAGCGCTCTGCTGTGCTCTACTAGCGCTCTGCTGTGCTCTACTAGCGATCTGCTGTGCTCTACTAGCGCTCTGCTGTTCTCTACTAGCGCTCTGCTGTTCTCTACTAGCGCTCTGCTGTGCTCTACTAGCGCTCTGCTGTGCTCTACTAGCGCTCTGCTGTTCTCTACTAGCGCTCTGCTGTTCTCTACTAGCGCTCTGCTGTTCTCTACTAGCGCTCTGCTGTTCTCTACTAGCGCTCTGCTGTTCTCTACTAGCACTCTACTGTACCACCCAGACCAGCCACCAACCCTGTTGCCCCTGACCACAGATCTAGTATCAGATTAACCAACCTTTAACCATTGGGAGGATTAGAATATATCAGGGCCTCTATTAATAAAGCATCTCACTGCTGATCTAAGATCAGTTTTGCCTTATAAATCATAATGAATTAGATTACATGGACGGGGGACTTCTCAGATCAGCACTCTTACTCAGAGACAATCTTGATGAATGTGGCCCCTGACCCTGTATCAGTGTTTAGGGGACACTTGTACCTACTCCATCCTTTAGCACCTCAAGTTACTGAGGCTCTGGGTCCACTGGAGACCGAGGTTTAAATGCATTTCCTGTGTTTTTATTATAGGAGGGATTGGAGGACCATGTCTCACTGTCATGTGTCAATGGAAAGGTTTAGCTACTGTGTGGGGGGGGGGGAAGAGGAGGAGAAGGGTTGAGAGAGAGGAAGCTGGATGAAAAGAAAGGTGTTGGGGGAGAGCAGTAGAGGGGGAGAGCAGTAGAGCAGGGTGGTCTCGGGACCTCTCCACAGCCCTGATTTAGACATCACTCCCCTCCCTGGAGTCTCATACATCACACTTCCTCCTTACCCGCATTACAGCACTAGTGTTTAGTGGACAGAGAACAAAACTGTCCCAATGTGATCCTCTACACCAGGTCTCTGCTTGAGATACTGCGTGGTCTGTAACAGAGATTGCTAAGAAGTAATGCTAAATAACTAGCAGTCTATCTCACCAGCCGGTGTGTCTGGAGTCATGAGCCTTGCAATATGACCAAACTGGGTATGAGGGAATACACACCGTCCGGGGCTTATACAACAGAGCTCAATTGAGTGTTCAGTAGCTAGGGGAGAGAGAGGGGCGGACCGACACACTGTCCCCTCTTCTACATTATAGTAGCTTGAAGCAGGAGTTGTCATTCTGCTGTCTCGCTCTGTCAGTCACCACCACCCCGCATCCTCCTCCTTTTCTCCTTCTCCTCCATCCCTGGCTGCATCCCTCCATCCATGTATCATCCTCCTCTCCTGCATGGCCTCCACCTGTTCTTGCCCTCCGGACTCAAGCCTCTCTGGACTCCAGAGGATGTCTTTTGTTTTTCCTTAATCGTTCTGCTATTTTGTGGGTGGGGGGGACTGAGACTAAAGTGGACCTGCACACTGCACTCACACTGTTCAGGAGGAGACGTCATTGGCACGTTGCCTCGATGTTGCAGAGACCTTGTTGAAATGTTGCTCTGACGTTATTGGGGCGTTTGTGAGGGAATGGGGACAGGAGCAGCTCAGAGGGAGAGTAGGAAACGCCAGTGACGTTAAACACTGCTGTTAGAGCCTCAGCACACACACACTCCCACACTCACACACTCCCACACTCCCACACTCCCACACTCCCACGTGCAAAAACACATCACGTGGAATACATTTACATTTACATTTAAGTCATTTAGCAGACGCTCTTATCCAGAGCGACTTACAAATTGGTGCATTCAACTTATGTAAGCCAGTGGGACAACCACTTTTTTTTTTATGTGGGGTAGAAGGATTACTGTTATACTATTCCAGGTAGTGCAGACTACTGACATCATCCAACCCCTCCTCTTCTTCTCTCCCTCCCTCCTCCCTCTTGTCCTCTCTTGCTTTATTTCCCCTTTTTTTCCCTCTCCATCTGCTTTCCTCCACCTGTCTCATCCTCTTATTCTTCTCTCTCTCTCTCCTCTCCCTTCCCTTCCTCCTACAGAACCCTCTATGGTCCCGTCCAACGCGGGCGTGGTGGCAGGTGCTGTGATTGGCTCCCTTCTGGTCCTCCTCCTCGTCGCTGCCCTTATTGCCGTCCTGGTCACCCGCAGCCGCCGGCAACAGCAGGGTTACCGCGGCAACCCAAACCACAGCTCCTACGACATCAAGTCACGCATCTTCGGCAGTGGCAAGAAGGGGAGCAAGAACGGGACGGGTGCTGGCGCCGGGGGCAACGGGGCGGGCGGCAACAACAACAGCCCCATCTACGTCTACAGGGAGGGCTCCGCCCATGATGGCATGACTGAGAAGGCCAATCACCACGTGCCGCTACACCTAGGGGGGCGTGGTGAGGGTGGGGTTGGGACGGCGCCCACGGCGCAGGACATCCTGCTGAGCAGCGAGCTGGACGAGGCGGAACGGAGGAAGTTTGACCAGCTGGAGGACGACGAGGAGAGTTACGACCACTTCGGAGGGGGCGGGCCCATCCTGCAGCTCCGCCCACCACATGACCAGGATGGAATCATTGGCGGTTACCTTGACGACGACATGGAGTCTCAGCGCGACGGGTCGGTCATCTCACGGACTGCCGTGTACGTGTAGAGAGAACGGGAGGAGAAAGAGGAGGAGGAAGGGAAAGCAGGTTGGAGGAATGAAAGGAGAGATGAAATGTCCTCCTTCCAGAGGACTCGGTGGTGTTGGGTATTACTCTACCCACAGTGAAATATATTAACAACGACCAACAATGCAGCCCAGAGAGAGAGAGCAAGATGAACTGAATGAAGTGGCTGAGGGAGGGAATGTACAGAAACAAGATGGAGGACTGGTGCATTGACAAGACAACTATGCTCTCTAATCCCAATATGAAGAAAAGTGGATCACTTGGTATCTATCTACCAAAACAAATGAAAGAAATCCTAAAACGATCTTTCTGACATCGCTGCTCTGTCTGTGTTCCTCCTTTCCTTAGCTTAGGGACCTTGGAGATTGAAGCCTCCTGAGACACACTGTAGTAGGGACTTGTGTGTAAAATGGCATCTCCATGCAGCCGTTCCCTCACTAGCTAGAGAAACTCCTCACTAAAATATTCACTCTTATCTCCACTAAACGCACAGTAGCAATGTAAGGGGTGTCACGATGATATCTGCTCCCTGCTATTCTCGTCTCTCTCCTGTGGGACAATGTTTGTTCCGGCTACAGTAGCCTTGTTTCTGCTGTATGTGACAGTACTGGGGAAGGGAAAGTTTGGCAGGGAAAGTGGTCGATGTGGTAAAGTAAAATGTCTGATACTCTCTCTAGTGTCTGTATGTTGCTGGAGGCCTCCTCTCTCTTCCTCATCAACTGGAAGTATGCACAGAATTGAGTTTGGGACATTCTGAAATGATAAACAACTTACTGAAGGAAGGGTAGTCATCTAGATGATGAGAGTGCACGAAAGAGGGATTGATGGAGGGATAGGAGGAAGGGAATGGATAGAGGGAAACCGTACAGCTGTTCTCTCATCTCCGGAGAGACTGGGATAGAGGGAAACCATACAGCTGTTCTCTCATCTCCGGAGAGACTGGGATAGAGGGAAACCGTACAGCTGTTCTCCCTCTCCTCCGTTTGATCCCTCTCTTCTTGTGGTGTTCCTGACAGGAAGAGTTTTATTGCTAATAAGCCGTGAAGCCACCGCTCAGCTTAGCACACACACACACCAAATTACCACCGCTCCCTCTTCCGCTCTCTCTCGCTCCCTGTCAATCTTCTCTCTTCCCTACTCCCTCCTCTCTCTCTCCTCCTTCCTTACCCCTCTCCTCATCCTCTATCTCCTTCTCTCCCTCAGTCTCTCTCCTCCCCCAGTCTTTCTCCATCACCTCTCTCTCGCTTGCTTGCGCTGTTTACCGTGTGTGTGATTTACACAGGGCTGTGTGGAGGTCAGGGATACAGGGAGAGCAGAGGAAGTATTTCATGGCTCCCTCCCTACGTGTCAAACACCCCACTTACTGTACTGTGCCCCCTTCCTCCTGCCAGGCCTGACTGAGCGAGCAAGAGAGCCATGGTGAAGTCATGCCCTGCTCGCTGTACATCTTGGCTTTCGTAGTTTGATTAGTAAGGTCTCCTCCTATCCCATTGTATACAGCCCTCTGTCAATCTATACAATCACACGTTATATAGAAATTCAAATACATGATGGCATATTTGCATCTGTAGTCAATTAAGAGAAATTAAGTCAAATTAATTGATTGATTCTGTGCATACACAGGTTGTATGACCTATAATATGACCTATATTGACTAGCAGAGAGGAGGTCTGGGTATATTCCTCCATGATTTAGACATAGACAGGAGCCTGATAGTTTAGTGACTCATTTGTTTGTCTTTCTAACAAGACACTCCAGGGCTGTTCAAGCCAATATCACCATGTACAACTATTATACATCACTAGAGGCAAACAAATGACCAAACTGTGTGTGTCTAACAAGTCACTGGAGGGCTATGAACAGCTGTCTTCCTGAAGAGCCTTTCTCTACCCTCAATACCCCAGATCTGAATCAACCCCTTAACGATTCCTATCTCATGACTCACCTGTGATTCATCGTGTTCCCTGGTTAATCAGTGGGGTTTCATTGGCCGCCCTGATCAGGCGAGGTGCCTGATTGGCCCATTAAGCCTGGGTCTGTTTCTAGGTCACGGTCAGCCAGAGGTCATGGGGTCAAACAATGTGCGTTTTACCGCTGAGGGCGTGGAGGGTGGCCGTGTACACGCCTCCTATAGGGGCCCTTTAACTTTAAACCATAGGGGTCACAGAGAGATGCACATAGTGTTCACACTCACACACACACACACACACACACACACACACACACACACACACACTCTCTGGTGAGAGAGCGATGTATAGTAGCATTCCAGGATGACGTTAACTCTTGTAGTGGCTGTTGACCTTGGTATGAGGGAGAGAAAGGAAGGGAGAGGGGGGAGACAGAGGGAGGGATAGATACTGACCCAATGTGCGACTCGCCTAACCATCAGTACTTGATAACACGATAGCCTAAGTCTGTCAATACAATAGATTGATAGCATTATGGCCTCAGTATAGGCGAAAACTCTGGCTTACAGACACGTTATAGATAGAGTGCATGCCTAGAGCAGGGCTGTACAGTGTGACCATTTTACTCGCATATGCGCCTAAATATTTTGCTGTGCGACATGGAATTTATATTTAGGCGCACCAGTGCATTCTAGAATTCTAGCTTTATTACCTCAAATATTTTTCACTGTGCTCCTAAATTTCTTTGTGTGCGCCTACATTTTTCAACTTAGCCACACACGTGCTCCTTGTAAAAATGGTCAGTGTAGAGGCCTGTAGTGAACCACTTATGATGACCACTAAGAAACATATATCTCCTATCTTTGCACTTGTGTGTAACACCAAAACAAGATATACCCACTAGTTATATTTGTATGAAGGTGATAAATTGTGTCTTTGGAGAAATATTGATAATGTCCTTCGGTTTCTGATGTGTATATGGAGTGAGGGAAGGAAGGAAGGAAGGAAGGGATGAAGTTGTTTGTATATTTTGGTGTGAGGTATCTGTATACTGTATATGTACGGATCTTTATTTTTCTTGTCAAACTCCTGTGAAAAATGTGGGTATTTATCAGAGTGTAAATAACTGCTGTATAGAGTCAATGTTGTCGTGTGGAACTCACTTCCTGGTTTGGCCAAGGTCAAAGTTCAATCAGAGCCAATAATACTGTACTCAGAATGTAACTGCTTTGAATAGACAACCCTTCAATGAAATGGTGTAGGACGTATAAGATTCACATCTTCAGCCATTAAATACTAGTGAATCTAGTTAATCTCAAGAACAATAGTTGACATACATGTAGACATTTTAGTTTTTCAACCAGGATGATAACTGAAATAACTGGATTGGCAGGTTCACTAAAGTCAATCAACATACTGCCCCTTCACCCATAAACACACAGGCACAGAGACACACACACACAGTGTGAGACACATACACTATTAATCAGATAGACTAGCTCCCACAGAGGCAGTGATCTGTGTGGTTTCTGAGTCAGCCCTCAGGGGCTTAGGGACATCTGTCAGTGCCACAGGGTGTGTAACCCGAACGGCCATTTCCTGCCCCCTCTGTCTCTTAGCAATGGGAGTTGGAGGAGACATTACTGTACACTGTCCCCTGCAGCCTGATCTCTCTCACACACACACACACATACAGAAAGAGGGAACCAGTAGGAGAGACACTACCCCAAACGCTCACACTGAACACAGACATACAACCCACAACCTAATCAAACCAAACACACCCTGGCACCCACATTCGCTCCAACTCAAACTGTCCTTGATACACACCCACATACACATCTTCCTATTCCCTTTCTATGCTCAGTGGTGTGAACTCTGTCAGAACATTCACAGAAACCCTTCTGTTCTCCAGAGAGAGGGAGAGAGCCACACACACTCCTCTTGCCCAATGTCAGGGATTTAAGGAAAATGTGTTCTGAGAACACTGTTTCTGAGAATCATCTGTACTGTTGCTCTCTCTCTGTGAGTGCTGCGTTTTACAGCTTTCACAAAATAAAATACCCAATTTGCCAATCTTGACCTCCACTGACTGGTCCCAAAGTAAAATGCTTCTATAAAAGAACTATCTTCAGTCTTTTACAACATGTTTTTTTAAGTAAATGTTTTCTGGGAATCTACTTCTCTTGACCTCCACCTGTACTGCCTGGCACAAAAATTAAATAAAAATGCTTTTAGTGAATTCAGATAATGTTCCTGACCTGGAACTAGCACAGTGTTTTATTTAGTTTTCTTTTGTTGATAATCCACATCATCGTCGTCTGGCTCTAAACACTGATGACTAATCGAAGCCTTAACTTCCTTGTCGTCTCAATCGCTCCCCCCTGACGTGTACATAGTATAAATATATAAATACAGTATCTAGCAGAAAGAAAAATAATGACTAATTTATGGTGTCACGTGTTCTATTTCTCAGCAGCAAACATGAAGGATTTATTATCTTCTGTATCAATGCTTATTTTACAAGTCCTTATCTTTTTATCTCTTATTGCAGTGCTTTATAATTTATGTTTTTGGAGTGCTTTATTTCTCGACTGCTTTGCTGTGATTACTACGCCAAAACAGGCTTAATGTGCTTTTACTGTACAAAATGGTGCACAGTGCACACTCGAAACAATCTTACCACAAAATGTGCTTTTTATTCACCATTCTCTGAACTTGTCATTTTATTTTTTAAAGCATTTTAGAATTTGTTGTCACTATTTGTCATGTCTTTCTATTTAGTTGTTTTTTTGGATTTGGTTGCAATTAAAGTTTTTTGATTTTTGAAATGATGACCTTGTTGCTGTGTATTATGTACATAGAATGAAATAGAACGCACATAAATAGTAATTTAATGTAAGCATGTATCTGGGTATATTTATTATCAATGTCCTCTGTTAGCTAGTGTCACATGTTAGCACCACCTGGAGGGTGCTGAGTCTTGCTGTTTGTCTGGTTTCGGTTGTGATAAAACTGCTAATTGTCAACAGCGTGCTGATAACATACAGTATCTAGGCTATGGGAATCAACATGAGAAGGGTAGCTAGGGAGAGAGGCCATTGTAGGTGAAGTGTGTTAGCGCAAGTTTCAATCACACACACAAGCCCCTCCCCCTGTTTGTTTGATTTGCATATGTCATCTGGTTGGCTAAGGTGAACCTGCTGCCGTGGTAACGGGTAGTTTGGACAGAGTGGGAGAGTCAAGGAAACATACAGATATAGTGTGTAATGGCTTAGGAATGTGGTGGTGTTGCTTTAGAATTACTCCTGGAGGCAGAGGGAGGGTTTGTTATCAGTTGGGGAATGTGCATGCTGGCTGAAACTAAGTGAATAGACTAGCTCTCAAGGGCTGACTCAACCAGACTGGTTTGGTCAAAATTGAACAGAGGACAAGTGGGAGGAGGAGACGTGCGTGCATGCGCCCATAATTGTATCCCTGTAAAACCATGCGCCATTCACTCCCCACGGTAATACAGTGCAGAGATTAAGTCTAAATTGATTCATTGTGTGAAGTTTTGAATGTTCAGATGACAGTTTCTGACAGTTGTGTTTTTCTGCACTGTAGTCTCAGCTAGAACCAATTTGGTTCTTTAGGTCCGTGTCTTCCCTCTGCCTCGGCACGTTGCCACAGGTCTCTGTGTGTGTCTTCCCTCTGCCTCGGCACGTTGCCACAGGTCTCTGTGTGTGTCTTCCCTCTGCCTCGGCACGTTGCCACAGGTCTCTGTGTGTGTCTTCCCTCTGCCTCGGCACGTTGCCACAGGTCTCTGTGTGTGTCTTCCCTCTGCCTCGGCACGTTGCCACAGGTCTCTGTGTGTGTCTTCCCTCTGCCTCGGCACGTTGCCACAGGTCTCTGTGTGTGTCTTCCCTCTGCCTCGGCACGTTGCCACAGGTCTCTGTGTGTGTCTTCCCTCTGCCTCGGCACGTTGCCACAGGTCTCTGTGTGCGTCTTCCCTCTGCCTCGGCACGTTGCCACAGGTCTCTGTGTGTGTCTTCCCTCTGCCTCGGCACGTTGCCACAGGTCTCTGTGTGTGTCTTCCCTCTGCCTCGGCACGTTGCCACAGGTCTCTGTGTGCGTCTTCCCTCTGCCTCGGCACGTTGCCACAGGTCTCTGTGTGTGTCTTCCCTCTGCCTCGGCACGTTGCCACAGGTCTCTGTGTGTGTCTTCCCTCTGCCTCGGCACGTTGCCACATGTCTCTGTGTGTGTCTTCCCTCTGCCTCGGCACGTTGCCACAGGTCTCTGTGTGTGTCTTCCCTCTGCCTCGGCACGTTGCCACAGGTCTCTGTGTGTGTCTTCCCTCTGCCTCGGCACGTTGCCACAGGTCTCTGTGTGTGTCTTCCCTCTGCCTCGGCACGTTGCCACAGGTCTCTGTGTGTGTCTTCCCTCTGCCTCGGCACGTTGCCACAGGTCTCTGTGTGTGTCTTCCCTCTGCCTCGGCACGTTGCCACAGGTCTCTGTGTGTGTCTTCCCTCTGCCTCGGCACGTTGCCACAGGTCTCTGTGTGCGTCTTCCCTCTGCCTCGGCACGTTGCCACAGGTCTCTGTGTGTGTCTTCCCTCTGCCTCGGCACGTTGCCACAGGTCTCTGTGTGTGTCTTCCCTCTGCCTCGGCACGTTGCCACAGGTCTCTGTGTGCGTCTTCCCTCTGCCTCGGCACGTTGCCACAGGTCTCTGTGTGTGTCTTCCCTCTGCCTCGGCACGTTGCCACAGGTCTCTGTGTGTGTCTTCCCTCTGCCTCGGCACGTTGCCACAGGTCTCTGTGTGCGTCTTCCCTCTGCCTCGGCACGTTGCCACAGGTCTCTGTGTGTGTCGTCTATGCCGTTTTTCCGTCGATGCTCAAACTATTTATTCAGAGTCCAGACAGCCATCTGGCTCCACTAATTGCTTTGAGTTTGAGGCTGGCAAAATGAGAAGGCGACACACACTCTCACTCGCTCACTCTCTTCTCTGGGCTCCTGGCTGAATGCTAAAGACTTCCTTTCACAACAGAGCGGAAATGGTGGCATCACTTGAAACGCCTGAGAGGGATACAAGCACACTGTGTTGCGCGCTCGACACAAATATTTGAACGTCCCTCTAGCAGTGACCCCTTAAACCAAAACCTGTCTGTTCAACCTGAAACCACATAACCTAGATTTGAAACCAAACTGTCACTACGGTGCCAAGCTCTCAATGTTGTCCAATCCCTGTCCTAATGTAGTGCTGTACCAGTCCAGTCCAGTTCCAATCCACTGTAGTTATATTGTAGTGATGGGACAGTGTGACGCTCGGGGCACTGTCATGGTGGCCCTGTTCTGGTTCCCTGTGACGGGAGGATGAGGCAGACATTGTTTTTGTGTCTCTGTCGGACTCGGTTAGGAATAATCGTGTGTGTTTCTGTGTTTTTGCACGGCAGCGTGTACTATAACGGCATGTTTATGTGTTTAGACACCAGCAAAGTGGGACAGTTTGTTTCCGTGTCTGGTATGATGGCCTGAGGGGGGTGCCGTGTGTGTGGTGGCATTCAAGTGAGGAGACGTGTGTGTGTGTGTGTGGACATCTGAGTGGGTAGACATGTATGCGTATCTGCGAGTATGCCTGTTTACCCTGCAGCATTCAAAGTATCTGCTGAGCTACTGTACAGTCCAGTCCATACAGTAGTGTATAGATTAACATACTCTTTAGCCTGTTCTAGTCTGCTGATGGATGGATAGAAGCTAGCCTACCACCACCTGTCTCCGTTTTACCCCCAACCCTTAGGCTCCAGGCCTGACTCAACGATCCCAGAGTGTGATAGCTGGCCTGGCTAGATTCATGGATCACAGCATGATTTATTGATGGGCTGACCCATGAGGGCATCTCTTCAATGACCTATGAGTAGCCATCCTGGTTCTGACCTTTTTAATGTGAATAGAAACTCCTTTTGGCCTCATCACATGCTTTGTGTAGATTCTGTTTGACTTTCTCCAATCCAGAGCCACAGATTTAGGGTGTATTCAATGAGATTGTATATGGTTTTCTTTTTCTTTTTTTACCAAAAACTGCATATGAGCCGTGTGCTGCACACCAATGACAATATTTGACATCTTACAGAGCACTTTTTCCATGTGCTGTATTTTATCTTCAACTCCCTGCTCTTTGCATAATGACGATGGCTTCTCCTGGCCTGGGTACCTGACTGTCTGCAATATATCTGCATTCCACACTACTACTCTATATTGTTGTGTCAATGTCAAGTACACTAAAGCAGAACACACTGGAACTCTTGAGATTACTGAGACTACTCTTGAGCATAACAGACACACAGGAAATTGTATTGTTCCCCTTTATCAGTAAGTCATAATGTTGACTCTTCTCAAGGTTTTATTAAGCTACATTTTGTGCACACACACACACACACTCTACTCCAGGCCTTGTGCGGGGGGGATGGATGCCCTTGTATCCTCTAGCGTCCCAAGGAGTTTACTCTTCCTGTCCTGATGCTGACAGAGCTGGAGCTGACGGCAGACAGGGAGCAGGGGATTGTGGGTAGCAGGACAACGCAGGGCTCCCAGGGGTGGTGCATGGTTGGCCCACTGCCACCAGAGCAGAGGGGCAGGGAGGGGGTATCTGACAGGGTTGAGATGGGGGTGGGGGTAGAGGGGGCTAGATGGATGAATGTAGATCCAGTCGAGTGCACCTTCCACATGACAGCGTTTTTTTTTTGGGGGCGGGGGCGATTGTTGTAGGGTGATGGGTTTCATTATAGTGTAGGGGGAGATGATCGAGGGTGTAGGTTTAGGAGTGGGGTGGATTTGGGGTGAGGAGAGGAACGGGGGGGGGGGGGTAGGATTAGAAGAGGGGGGCATGGGGTTAGTGCAGCTGTGTTAGTTTAGATTCTGTGAGATCAGTGTGTGTGTGTGTGTGTGTGTGTTCTCTCTGTATGTCCCCCTCAGTGGTGCAGTGACCTCAACCACCACCTGCAAAAACAGACGGCAGCCGCAGATGAAAGAGACGTGTGTGTGTGTGTGTGTGTGTATGTGTATATGTATGCATGCGCGTGCGTCAAGCTCCCATGCTGTGATGTACCTGGAACTAAACCTCTCCCTGAAGCACACAGAATAATAAAAGGACAATTTTTCAGGGTCCTGGTTAGCTGGCAGCACTAACCTACTCTCTGTCTGTGAGTCTTATCAATATCGATATGAGAATGGTTACTCCGGCTCCGCTCCTAAGAATAGATGTGTGTGTGTGTGTGATGGAAATGATTTTGATGCAGTGTGTGTTTGGCTCTGGGCGCTCTGCAGATCAGATGCACTGGCTGCTTAATTCACAGTCTCAACAGGCTCTCAATCGGGCTCTTACCACACACACACACCGATCAAGAGAAGAGCAGAACCAGAAATACTCTGGCTCTAGTTTGATCAGGATGACTTGAATGACATTTTTATTGGACTCTGTCAGGTCCAGAATCAACTGGTCAGAGTGTGTCTTTGTGACTGTGTACATTCGTCTCTCACACACGGGATAGAGATTGTGTGTGTGTATATGTGTGTGTGTGTGTCTTCTCTCTGAGGCAGTCCAGAGTGATTTGTTCAGTGACTGTGTGGTCTCATCTCTCTGTAGGAGTGAAGTCTATTTCTGTTCTCTTTGTCTGACATCAAATAGAGTCAGGTTGAGGGAAGTATTGTGACAACTTCACACAGCTATGTCTGTGTGTGAGGCAACTTCTCTTGACACTTCTACACACACACACACACTGTCTCTCTATCTGAACACCTCTCTTTTTTTCTCTATCACATATCAGTCTTCTCCTCTCCAGGTGTCCTGCCCTGTTGTGAGGTTTTGTTAATGGACTTTTTCCATCACTCTCTGTGCTGCTCACTCTTTCACCTCTTCTATTCTGTCCCTCCTCTCAATTACCTCTCTCTCTTTCTCTCGGTTTCTCTCGGGTTCTCTCTCTCTTTCTCTCTCTCTCGGTTTCACTCGCTCTCTCGGGTTCTCTCTCTCTCTCTCTCGGTTTCTTTCTCTCGCTCTCTTGGTTTCTCTCTGTTTCTCTCTCTGTGTCACTCTCTCATAATAAAGAAGGGAGATGGATGGTGAATTGGGTGAGAGAATCTGACAACCCACCTCGCTCCTCTTCTCTTCTCACTGCTCAGAGAGACTGTCTCTCTCTTCCTCACCTTATATCGCTCTCTCCCTGTTTCTCTGATCTCAATACCACAGGAGACTGACAACCCCCCAGTGTTACCTGCAGCCAATCAGATCACTGTCTATTTTGTGGAGGAAGGAGTTCCTTCCCCTTTTAACTTATTGAGCTTCTCTGTTGCAAGCCAGGCATTGTCTAGAAGGCAGAACAGAGGGGAGCTGAAGTATTGAACTGTGTGGTGTATCTACCTGTCTGCTGAGTCTTAGCCTACCTGCTGAGCTCTGCTCTTAACCCACTGCAGGGGCACAGTGACAGGGGCATAGTTATGGTGCTGTGGGCAGCTCCATGGAGAGGCCTGATTCATGTCCTTGTGCAGAGGAGTGTCTGACATGAGAGCAGTGTGTGTGTGTGACATACGAGAGCAATGAGTAACACACACAGACACACAGACACACACAGCAATATTAGAGCTCTCATCTTTTACCACCTATGGCTCCTTGGGCATAGCAGAACTATATTGGTTTAGCTGTACTTTAGTGTGTGTCTGGTCTGGGAGTCTCTAGTCTTTTATCATCTCTAGCTCCATGCCTCTACTCTATTCTAGAATTTATCTCTGTGTTACAGGGCCTGTCTATGAGCTTTTCTCCAGTCGTTTATCCTCCATAGGCCCACACCAGGGATGCAGCCAACCTATTCCATATGTAGTGCACTACTTTTGACCAGAGCCCATTTCTGGTCAAAAGTAGTGCACTTCATAGGGAATAGGTTGCAATTTGGGACACCGGCCATGTGATGTATGGAGCTGTTCCATTTCTATATCTGTTTCTGTGCTACATGGTTTGTCTAGTGTCTGAGGTTTTCTCTGCTGCGTAGCCTATCTCGTCTGTGGCCAGGTTGTCTGTGGTCGTTTATCCTGCTTAGGACCCTCTACGGTGCTGCTGTCCTGGTGTGGTAATATCTGTTTTATATCAGTGTGTCTCTCAGCTCTCCTCTTCCCTAGTCAATCACTATTCATAGTGTATCTGTGGAACAATGCATTGGGTTGTCTTCTGTAGTGTGTGTGTAGGTGTGCGGAGTTGGGGTGGCGTGTGTGTGTGTGTTTACCTGAGTGTCTGTGGCTTTGGCCCTGCATGGCTACTGGTGTAATGTGATGTACCTTTGTAGCATGTGTGGTTCACGTACGTACAGTTGAAGTCGGAAGTTTACATACACTTAGGTTGTTTTTCAACCACTCCACAAATTTCTTGTTAACAAACTATAGTTTTGGCAAGTCGGTTAGGACATCTACAGTGAGGGAAAAAAGTATTTGATCCCCTGCTGATTTTGTACGTTTGCCCACTGACAAAGACTATTTGAACAGTGAGAGACAGAATAACAAAAAAATAATCCAGAAAAACGCATGTCAAAAATGTTGATTTGAAATTGATTTGCATTTTAATGAGGGAAATAAGTATTTGACCCCTCTGCAAAACATGACTTAGTACTTGGTGGCAAAACCCTTGTTGGCAATCACAGAGGTCAGATGTTTCTTGTAGTTGACCACCAGGTTTGCACACATCTCAGGAGGGATTTTGTTCCACTCCTCTTTGCAGATCTTCTCCAAGTCATTAAGGTTTCGAGGCTGACGTTTGGCAACTCGAACCTTCAGCTCCCTCCACAGAATTTCTATGGGATTAAGGTCTGGAGACTGGCTAGGCCACTCCAGGACTTAATGTGCTTCTTCTTGAGCCACTCCTTTGTTGCCTTGGCCGTGTGTTTTGGGTCATTGTCATGCTGGAATACCCATCCACGACCCATTTTCAGTGCCCTGGCTGAGGGAAGGAGGTTCTCACACAATATTTGACGGTACATGGCCCCGTCCATCGTCCCTTTGATGCAGTGAAGTTGTCCTGTCCCCTTAGCAGAAAAACACTGCCAAAGCATAATGTTTCCACCTCCATGTTTGACGGTGGGGATGGTGTTCTTGGGGTCATAGGCAGCATTCCTCCTCCTCCAAACACGGCGAGTTGAGTTGATACCAAAGAGCTCCATTTTGGTCTCATCTGACCACAACACTTTCACCCAGTTCTCCTCTGAATCATTCAGATGTTCATTGGCAAACTTCAGATGGCCCTGTATATGTGCTTTTTTGAGCAGGGGGACCTTGCGGGCGCTGCAGGACTTCAGTCCATCACAGCGTAGTGCAGGGGTGTCAAACTCATTTTAGCTCAGGGGCCACATGGAGGAAAATCTATTCCCAAGTGGGCCGGACCGGAAAAATCATGGTATATATAACTTAAAAACAACAACTTCAGATTGTTTTCTTTGTTTTAATACGATCAACATACAACATAAAGCTGGAGCCTGAGGACAATGTGTCCAAAATAGTACAAGCACAACATCACTATTAATCATAAAACACATCAAGTTTATTTGAAAATTCTAAAGAAAAAGAACACACAAACACACAATGCCTCAGTGATTAACAGAACTGTTTCACAGATCACAGAACTATATCAGGGTGTCATTTCTCAGGCAGAAATGTAGATAAAAATAATGAAATCCTGTTCCCCAAACAAGTGCAAGAACCACAGAGTCAAGAATAGGTTAAATATACAAATAAAATAAAATAAAATAAAAACAATAGCACATCAACATAAAAACATATAAACATAAAGCTGGAGCCTGAGGACAGTGTGTCCAAAAGCACAACATCACTATTAATCATAAAACACCTCAAGTTATTTGAAAGTTCTGAGGACAAAGAACACACAAACACACAATGCCTCAGTGATTCACAGAAGTATATCACAGAACTATATCAGGGTGTCTCATGCAGCACTTTAAGTGGGGTTGCATAGTTTATTTGACTCCTGATACCTGGCATCTTTTAGCTTTCACCAGCGCATCAATATCAGGCGTCACATCCTGAGTGGCAGCCAACTTCAGGATGTGATTCAAGTGCTTGTGCGTTTGCCTTGAGCGCAGCTTTGTTTTATTCATGCTCATTACAGAGAAAACTTGCTCCCAAAGATATGTGGTTCCAAACATGCACATCAGTTTTGCAGCGAGGGCTGTCAAGTTGGGGTAACCTGGCAAGAGATTCTGATAAAATGTGTCCAAGCCAGCTGCGGCAAATTTGCCCTTCAAATCCGAGTCACACTGCAAGTCTATTATTTGAAGTTGGATGCTGACGGGCAGATCAGAGGGATTCACGGTGAATGGCGAGCAAAAAACGTTGAAGTCTTTCTCCAGTTCACCAAAAATCTGAAAGCGTTGCTCAAACTCCCATAACAGTCCCATTATTTTATCTTTGAACCGCTTCATGTCTGCCACATGTTGGGTCGCGCACACATTTTTCAGACAGGGGAAGTGAGCTGCATCACCACCGGCAAGTTGCGTCTCCCACAATGACAGCTTCAACTTGAAAGAACGTATGCTGTCATAATACTGCGTGACAACTTTGTTGCGCCCTTGCAGCTGTTTGTTCAAGTTATTCAGGTGCTCTGTAACATCCACCATAAATGCAAGGTCCTGCATCCATTCTGCGGAATGAAATTCTAACACTTGTTTGCCCTTTTCTTCCATGAACTGTTCAATTTCTTCTCGTAAATCAAAGAAACGCCTCAGCACAGCACCTCGGCTTAACCATCTTACCTCAGTGTGGTATGGCAGGCCATAGATGTGGTCTTTCTCTCTGAGAAGGCTGTCAAACTGACGGTGATTCAGGCTTCTGGATCGGATGAAATTAATAGTTTGGATGACCACCTTCATGACGTTATCCATCTTTAATGACTTGCAACACAAAGCCTCCTGGTGCAAAATACAGTGAAAAGTCAAAAAATCACTTCCTCCATTTGCAGATTGCACTTTCTCTCTGAACTTTGTCACAACGCCTGCTTTTTTCCCGATCATTGATGGCGCACCATCTGTAGCCAGGCTGACAGCGCGAGACCAGTCCACTCCGACCCTGTCCAGTGCGCCGACGAGTGCGGTAAAAATATCAGCTGCTGTCGTTGTATCTGTCATCAGCACCAACTCCACGAACTCCTCGTGACGGTCAATGTGTCATCAACTCCGCGGATGAAAATGGCCAGTTGTGCAACATCTGTAATGTCCGTGCTTTCATCAATTGCAACCGAAAACGCAATAAATGACTTTACTTTTTGCTTCAACTGGCTGTCCAAATCCACTGAAAGATCGGAAATCCTGTCTGCAACTGTGTTTCTTGTCAGGCTGATATTTGCAAAAGCCTGCCGCTTTTCAGGGCACACAATCTCCGCTGCCTTCATCATGCATGTTTTTACAAATTCACCTTCACTAAATGGTTTTGAAGCCACTGCGATTTCATTAGCAATGAGGTAGCTAGCTTTCACTGCAGCGTCACTGATGTCTCGGCTGTGAGTAAACACAGACTGCTGTTTCTTCAGACCCGCCAACAGTTCATTCACCTTCTCTCTTCTCCGCTGTCCTTGAAAGTTGTCATATTTGTCGGCATGAAGACTCACATAGTGGTGACGAAGGTTATATTCTTTCAGCACTGCAACATGCTGTGAACACACCAAACATACAGCTTTCCCATTCAATTCCGTGAATAAATAGGAGGATGACCATTTTTCTTGGAACACTCAGCACTCTGTGTCAACTTTTCTCTTTTTTGACAGAGACATATTGGGGCAATGAGGGTGCCAAAGCACATAATGTTAAAAGTAGAAGCCGTAATAAATATCGCGGGCAAAACAAAGTAGCTCATTGGCTGCACGTGCTTGACCTACTTGCTCTGCCCCGGTATAAACAGTTAGCTTGCTTAACACAATTGCTATTGCGCCATCCAGTGGACGCAATTGGAACAGCAGTTTGGTTTATTGAAAAATTGCAGCGCATTTTTATACTTTACAAAATCATCTCGCGGGCCGGATTAAACCCGTTTGCGGGCCTGATCCGGCCCGCGGGCCGGACGTTTGACACCCCTGGCGTAGTGTGTTACCAATTGTTTTCTTGGTGACTATGGTCCCAGCTGCCTTGAGATCATTGACAAGATCCTCCCGTGTAGTTCTGGGCTGATTCCTCACCGTTCCCATTGATCATTGCAACTCCACGAGGTGAGATCTTGCATGGAGCCCCAGGCCGAGGGAGATTGACAGTTCTTTTGTGTTTCTTCCATTTTCGAATAATCGCACCAACTGTTGTCACCTTCTCTCCAAGCTGCTTGGTGATGGTCTTGTAGCCCATTCCAGTCTTGTGTAGGTCTACAATCTTGTCCCTGACATCCTTGGAGAGCTCTTTGGTCTTGGCCATGGTGGAGAGTTTGGAATCTGATTGATTGATTGCTTCTGTGGACAGGTGTCTTTTATACAGGTAACAAACTGAGATTAGGAGCACTCCCTTTAAGAGTGTGCTCCTAATCTCAGCTCGTTACCTGTATAAAAGACACCTGGGAGCCAGACATCTTTCTGATTGAGAGGGGGTCAAATACTTATTTCCCTCATTCTAATGCAAATCAATTTATAACATTTTTGACATACGTTTTTATGGATTTTTTTGTTGTTATTCTGTCTCTCACTGTTCAAATAAACCTACCATTAAAATTATAGACTGATCATTTCTTTGTCAGTGGGCAAACGTACAAAATCAGCAGGGGATCAAATACTTTTTCCCCTCACTGTACTTTGTGCATGACACAAGTAATTTTTCCAACAATTGTTTACAGACAGATTATTTCACTTCATCACAATAATTCACTGCATCACAATTCCAGTGGGTCAGAAGTGTACATACACTAAGTTCACTGTGCCTTTAAACAGCTTTGAAAATTCCAGAAAATGATGTCATGGCTTTAGAAGCTTCTGATAGGCTAATTGACATCATTTGAGTCAATTGGAAGTGTACCTGTGGATGTATTTTAAGGCCTACCTTCAAACTCAGTGCCTCTTTGCTTGACATCATGGGGAAAATCAAAAGAAATCATCCAAGACCTCAGAAAAAAATTTGTAGACCTCCACAAGTCTGGTTCATCCTTGGGAGCAATTTCCAAACGCCTGAAGGTACCACGTTCATCTGTACAAACAATAGTACGCAAGTATAAACACCATGGGACCACGCAGCCGTCATACCGCTCAGGAAGGAGACGTGTTCTGTCTCCTAGAGATTAACGTACTTTGGTGCGAAAAGTGCAAATCAATCCCAGAACAACAGCAAAGGACCTTGTGAAGATGCTGGAGGAAACAGGTACAAAAGTATATATATCCACAGTAAAACGAGTCCTATATCGACATAACCTGAAAGGCCGCTCAGCAAGGAAGAAGCCACTGCTCCAAAACCAGACTACGGTTTGCAACTGCACATTGGGACAAAGATTGTACTTTTTGGAGAAATGTCCTCTGGTCTGATGAAACAAAAATAGAACTGTTTGGCCATAATGACCATCGTTATGTTTGGAGGAAAAAGGGGGTCACTTGCAAGCCGAAGAACACCATCCCAACCGTGAAGCACGGGGGTGGCAGCATCATGCTGTGGGGGTGCTTTGCTGCAGGAGGGACTGGTGCACTTCACAAAATAGATGGCATCATGAGGAAGGAAATGAATGTGGATATTTGAAGCAACATCTCAAGACATCAGTCAGGAAGTTAAAGCTTGGTCGCAAATGGGTCTTCCAAATGGACAATGACCCCAAGCATACTTCCAAAGTTGTGGCAAAATGGCTTAAGGACAACAAAGTCAAGGTATTGGAGTGGCCATCACAAAGCCCTGACCTCAATCCTATAGAAAATGTGTGGGCAGAACTGAAAAAGCATGTGCGAGCAAGGAGGCCTACAAACCTGACTCAGATACACCAGCTCTGTCAGGAGGAATGGGCCAAAATTCACCCAACTTATTGTGGGAAGCTTGTGGAAGGCTACCCGAAACGTTTGTCCCAAGTTAAACAATTTAAAGGCAACGCTACCAAATACTAATTGAATGTGATGAAAGAAATAAAAGCTTAAATAAATCATTCTCTCTACTAATATTCTGACATTTCACATTCTTAAAATAAAGTGGTGATCCTAACTGACCTAAGACAGGGAATTTTTACTAGGATTAAATGTCAGGAATTGTGAAAAACGGAGTTTAAATATATTTGGCTAAGGTGTATGTTTGACACTTTATGTGGCTGGAGGATTTTAGAGATTACTTTGTATAATATTAGTGTGTGTGGGTGTGTGCGTGGCTACTGCATTCAGTGTGTGTCTCTGCTCCCAGTGTGTGTAGGCAGTCTATTTGACTTGATGAGCCAGGCTTTGTATTAGGCAGGTTGAGCTGCAGGGGGAATTTTGTAACAGTTGACCTGTTCCACTGAGTCATTTGTGTAGAGGAGGAGAGAGTGAAAGAGAAAGAGAGAGGAGGAGAGAAAAAAGGGGAGGGAGGGAGAAGGGGCACAAGTGGTTGGGGTGATTGGTGAGAGATTCACATTTACATTTTAGTCATTTAGCAGACGCTCTTATCCAGAGCGACTTACAGGAGCAATTAGGGTTAAGTGCCTTGCTCAAGGGCACATTTACGTCATTTAGCAGACGCTCTTATCCAGAGCGACTACAAATTGGTGCATTCACCCTATAGCCAGTGGGATAACCACTTTACAATTATATATATATATTTTTTTTTTTGTCATAATTTTTTTTTTTAAATTTTTTTTTTTTTTGGGGGGGAGGGGTAGAAGGATTACTTTATCCTATCCCAGGTGTTCCTTAAAGAGGTGGGGTTTCAAATGTCTCCGGAAGGTGGTGAGTGACTCCGCTGTCCTGGCGTCGTGAGGGAGCTTGTTCCACCATTGGGGTGCCAGAGCAGCGAACAGTTTTGACTGGGCTGAGCGGGAACTATGCTTCCGCAGAGGAAGGGGAGCCAGCAGGCCAGAGGTGGATGAACGCAATGCCCTCGTTTGGGTGTAGGGACTGATCAGAGCCTGAAGGTACGGAGGTGCCGTTCCCCTCACTGCTCCACTGCTCCATAGGCAAGCACCATGGTCTTGTAACGGATGCGAGCTTCAACTGGAAGCCAGTGGAGTGTGCGGAGGAGGGGGGTGACGTGAGAGAACTTGGGAAGGTTGAACACCAGACGGGCTGCGGCATTCTGGATGAGTTGTAGGGGTTTAATGGCACAGGCAGGGAGCCCAGCCAACAGCGAGTTGCAGTAATCCAGACGGGAGATGACAAGTGCCTGGATTAGGACCTGTGCCGCTTCCTGTGTAAGGCAGGGTCGTACTCTCCGAATGTTGTAGAGCATGAACCTGCAGGATCGGGTCACCGCCTTGATGTTAGCGGAGAACGACAGGGTGTTGTCCAGGGTCACGCCAAGGCTCTTCGCACTCTGGGAGGAGGACACAACGGAGTTGTCAACTGTGATGGCGAGATCATGGAACGGGCAGTCCTTCCCCGGGAGGAAGAGCAGCTCCGTCTTGCCAGGGTTCAGCTTGAGGTGGTGATCCGTCATCCATACTGATATGTCGGCCAGACATGCAGAGATGCGATTCGCCACCTGGTTATCAGAAGGGGGAAAGGAGAAGATTAGTTGTGTATCGTCAGCGTAGCAATGATAGGAGAGGCCATGTGAGGATATGACAGAGCCAAGTGACTTGGTGTATAGGGAGAAAAGGAGAGGGCCTAGAACTGAGCCCTGGGGGACACCAGTGGTGAGAGCACGTGGTGCGGAGACAGCTTCTCGCCACGCCACTTGGTAGGAGCGACCGGTCAGGTAGGACGCAATCCAGGAGTGAGCCGCGCCGGAGATGCCCAGCTCGGAGAGGGTGGAGAGGAGGATCTGATGGTTCACTGTATCAAAGGCAGCAGACAGGTCTAGAAGGACAAGAGCAGAGGAGAGAGAGTTAGCTTTAGCAGTGCGGAGAGCCTCCGTGACACAGAGAAGAGCAGTCTCAGTTGAATGACCAGTCCTGAAACCTGACTGGTTTGGATCAAGAAGGTCATTCTGAGAGAGATAGCAAGAGAGTTGGCTAAAGACGGCACGCTCAATAGTTTTGGAAAGAAAAGAAAGAAGGGATACTGG
Source organism: Coregonus lavaretus (assembly GCF_964263955.1). Classification (NCBI taxonomy): domain Eukaryota; kingdom Metazoa; phylum Chordata; class Actinopteri; order Salmoniformes; family Salmonidae; genus Coregonus; species Coregonus lavaretus. The sequence goes on from NW_028165761.1 coordinate 32,092, forward strand.
TCTGTAGTTGTTGACATCAGTGGGATCGAGTGTTGGTTTTTTGAGAAGGGGTGCAACTCTCGCTCTCTTGAAGACGGAAGGGACATGGCCAGCGGTCAAGGATGAGTTGATCAGCGAAGTGAGGTAGGGGAGAAGGTCACCGGAGATGGTCTGGAGAAGAGAGGAGGGGATGGGGTCAAGCGGGCAGGTTGTTGGGCGGCCTGCAGTCACTAGTCGCAAGATTTTATCTGGAGAGAGAGGGGAGAAAGAAGTCAAAGCATAGGGTAGGGCAGTGTGAGCAGGACCAGCAGTGTCATTAGACTTAACAAACGAGGATCGGATGTCGTCAACCTTCTTTTCAAAGTGGTTGACAAAGTCATCCACAGAGAGGGAGGAGGAGGGGAGGAGGGGAGGAGGGAGGAGGGGGGGGGGGGGGGGGGGGGGATTCAGCAGTGAGGAGAATGTGGCAAAGAGCTTCCTAGGGTTAGAGGCAGATGCTTGGAATTTAGAGTGGTAGAAAGTGGCCTTAGCAGCAGAAACAGATGAAGAAAATGTAGAGAGGAGGGAGTGAAAAGATGCCAGGTCGGCAGGGAGTTTAGTTTTCTTCCATTTCCGCTCAGCTGCCCGGAGCTCTGTTCTGTGAGCTCGCAATGAGTCATCAAGCCACGGAGCTGGAGGGGAGGACCGAGCCAGCCGGGAGGATAGGGGACACAGGGAGTCAAAGGATGCAGAAAGGGAGGAGAGGAGGGTTGAGGAGGCAGAATCAGGAGATTGGAGGGAGAAGGATTGAGCAGAGGGAAGAGATGATAGGATGGAAGAGGAGAGAGTAGTGGGAGAGAGAGAGCGAAGGTTGCGGCGGCGCGTTACCATCTGTGTAGGGGCAGAGTGAGTAGTGTTGGAGGAGAGCGAGAGAGAAAAGGATACAAAGTAGT
>NW_028165760.1:0-20243 GCF_964263955.1 Coregonus lavaretus
TTCCCGCAGCTATGGTCACACAGTAAAAGACAGCCGGTTCTGTGTCTCATAAACAGGGCCCAGAGTTTTCCCAAGTCAGATCACACAGTGAGGAACACCTCTGGGCCCTACTCCGAATATATCCACAGAAGTTCTCCATGGCTGTGTCTGCCTATGTTTATCTTCTGTAACCAGGGGTAGGATGAAGTTGCCCCTAGATGCTGATCTTAGGTCAGTTTTGTGTTTTCCCCTCTAAGGTAAGGTTAGAATTGGGGAAGGGGAAGCTGATCCTAGATATGTGCCTACAGACAACTTATAGCTGCAGTGTCCAACCAGAGAGGATGGTATCATGACTTCAAGCCTAACAACCAGTGATGAGGGCTCAACGATATCAGGGACTTTTAGCTATCTGTTCATCCCAAATGGCAACCTATTCCCTTCATAGTGCACTACTTTTGACCAAGGCCCATAGGGCTGTGGTCAAAAGTAGTGCACTTTATAGGGAATATGGTGCCATTTGGGAGGTAACCTGATTCCTAATGTCTTCTAAACAAATTCAGTTGTGAAATTTTGAAACAAACAGTTTGTATAACTCAGAATGTAATGAAATTAATTTACCATGCAGTCTTCACGCTTACTGGAATTCTTTTGAATAAAAAAGTTTGTGCAAGTTTATGCACGCGGTTTCTGTCTTTTTTTGTAGTGTTAATAGATAATTCAACAAATGTATAAGTGTATTTTCCATTGTGTTCATTGTTCATAGAACTGTTCACTGTAGAAGTAGTGGTAGTGGTGTTTGAAAGATGAAGAGCGCCCTCATCTGGACAAAAGACAAACCAAGATCTTACGCAAGACATAAACATGTCTTCCTCATGTGATGTTGTCCTATCCTATAATGTAAATCATAATCATAATGATAAACATACATTTAGAGTAAGTTATTTTTTTGTTGTTGCAAATAAGCACATTAAACTAATTTAGGGGACACAAATCTTTATTTTCAGGCTATTCCCAAAAGAGAAATGATTATTCTGAGTCGACAGATTAAGGCATTTTGAAGAAATAATAACTTGTTGATACATTTTGAGCAAATATTATGTAAGCCATAGCCTTAGACAGAGTAAAGGCCTATACATGGATATGACCTATTGGGTTTATTATTCACAATGGCCCTTGGTCTTCTAATAGTCCGAGGCAAAACAGAGATTACTAATTCATAGCGTCAAACCTGCCTGCTGTCTCTCCAAATTAGAAAGTCGTGTTTAATTTGCTGCACTGGGGACTAAATGCCTTCGTCGTGCAGAGCAGTGCCTGTTGAGGACTGTTGGAAAAATTGACAGCGTTCTAATTGGCCCCACGAGTTTCGCGCAATTTAGTCAGCTGGGGATGGCAACTGTCAATCAAACTGCCGCCTTTATAACAGCGATAAACCCGTCAGGAGACAAACAGACAGGACAGGAGTGTCTGGAAGCAAATCCATTTTTGATAAGCGGATTAGACTACAATCAGGAGTTGAGTTTTAGATCGAGATTGATCCATTCACCTGTTTGTTGTCTAATCTTTTAAAATATTTTTCTCGCAATACTATTTTTCCAGCAGTTTTCCTTTCCATCAGTCTAGGCTTCTTGTATTAAGTCGGCTTTCAATATACTGTTCTCTATATAAAAAGGCAAGTCTAAGTACTTTTCTTCTGAGATGGATAAACTGCCAGGGGTGAACATAACCGCTGCTAACAGCTCGACTGTGGACCGACTTCGTCCTTCATTCATCGAGCATGGTTCCTACCAGCACCTGGATCCAGGCGAGCTGCGTGTCCTCGTGCCTGTCATCCTGGGGGTGGTCTGTGTCCTGGGGCTGGCCAGTACCCTCACAGCCATGGGCATCCTGATCTCCAACGCCCACCGTGGGAAACTCTCCCTCATCAACGCTCTCATCCTCAACCTGATGTTTGCCGACGGCCTTGTCCTGGCGTTCGCCCTTCCATTCCGCGCTGCCGCCTTCTCCAAACCCACCTGGACGCTTGGCTGGACGGTGTGCAAGACCTGTGATTGGTTCCTGCAGAGCTGCATGGCTGCGAAGAGTTTTACCGTAGCGGTGATGGCTAAGGCTTGTTACCGTTACGTCTCAAACCCAACTAAACAGGTCAGCATCAGTCTACGCTCCATCCTATTGGTGATGTGGTTCCTCTGGCTGTCTGCTTGCTCTGCCCCCATCCCTACCTGGCTGTTCTCCTCACTGCAGAGAGAGACCCGGGGGCTGGTGTGTGTGCAGGTGGTTCCCCCCGAGGCGCGGGACTTCATGTCGGTCTACGTCAAGGCATACCCCCTGGGTGTGTTCTGCGCCCCTTTGATTTTCGCCCTGCTGTATTTCTGGCGGGCGTATAGGCGGTGCCAGCGCCGCTGTAGTAAGACCCAGAACCTCCGAACGCAGATCAGATCCAGGAAGCTCACGCTGATGCTGTTCAGTCTGACGGTAGCCATGGCGATGCTGTGGCTGCCGCAGTGGGTGGTCTGGGTGTGGGAGCGGCACGCTGCGGAGAGAGAGGCACAGGGACCGGGAGAGGAAGGACCCTTTGTCGTCTTCTCTCCCCCTCTCCTCCTTTCCCTCTCCGCCCTGCTCCTCACCTTCTGTCTCTCCCTGGTGAACCCCCTCATCGTCCTCTCTCTGTCTGAGGAGTTCAGAGAGGGGTACAGGGGTCTGTGGAGGCGCCTTACTCTTCGTAAACACACCCCGTCCAACCCCAAACCCGGCCCCCACGCACCCACCGCCCCCCAGTCCCCCTGCCCACGACCGGAGACCTCAGGCCAGCCGCGGGGAGGAGACGGAAGCCTAGGCCCCATCCCTAGCCAGGGGACTAGAGTTGATCCCCAGCCCCAGACGGAGCAGGGAGGGGTGGAGGAGGCGGAGGCGGAGGGAGAGAGCCCCCGGGATGGGATCGTGCTGCTGGATGTGGAGCAGTTCTGGCATGAGAGAGAGACAGGCTCAATGACAGAGGAGAATGATCCCATACCCTGGGAGCACCAGGAGGGAGCACCAGCCGAGGGGAGGAAGTGAAGAGAGGAAGTGAGGGAAGGAAGCGAAGGAAGTGAGAAGAGGAGAGCATACACACACAGACGAACTGGACGGGTTCTAATAGGCTACTCAATACTCAGCTACATCTGTCCTTGTCTACCCCTTGAACTTTGTGTATCTGTCTGTCTTTTGTGTTTTTTGTGTGAACAAATTGTGTTACCCACCACCACCAGTGACTTTTAAGCAAAAGGTTGTTTGAGAGTATTTGGACACTGCCTCAACGATGCCTGATACACTATTTAGCATCGAGATCAGCCAGTAAGCCTCCCCTTTCTCTTCCTCTCAGTTAGCGCCACAGCGTTCAAACAACCTTCAAACAACACACACAGTGACAGACTATATCAGCAGCTGTAACAGACTGACATTTGATTATACCTCACTGGACTGAAGATCGGTCAACAAAGGAGTCAACACAGGAGACAACACGGGAGACAACACAGGAGACAACACAGGAGACAACAAAGGAGTCAACACAGGAGACAACACAGGAGACAACACAGGAGACAACACAGGAGACAACACAGGAGACAACACAGGAGTCAACACAGGAGACAACACAGGAGACAACACAGGTGACAATGGTTGGTATTCATTCAACTGTGTTTATGATATTGCTTGATGGGATACATTGGTTATTGTTGTTATGGTGACTATTGTAAAATAAATACTTTGTTATATTTAACTGTAGATGTGTTTATTTATATATATATATATATATATACTGAACAAATATATAAACGCAACATGTAAAGTGTTGGTCCCATGTTTCATAAGCTGAAATAAAAGATCCCAGAAATGTTCCACACGCACAAAAAGCTTATTTCGCTCCAATTTTGTGCACAAATTTGTTTACATCCCTGCAAGTGAGCATTTCTCCTTTGACAAGATAATCCATCCACCTGACAGGTGTGGCATATCAAGAAGCTGAGTAAACAGCAGGATCATTACACAGGTGCACCTTGTGCTGGGGACAATAAAAGGCCACTCTAAAATGTGTAGTTTTGTCACACAACACAATGCCACAGATGTCTCAAGTTTTGAAGGAGCGTGCAATTGGCATGCTGACTGCAGGAATGTCCATCAGAGCTGTTGCCAGAGAATCGTTCATGTTCATTTCTCTACCATAAGAGAATTTGGCAGTACGTCCAACCGGCTTCACAACCGCAGACCACGTGTAACCGTGCCAGCCCAGGACCTCCACATCCCGCTTCTTCACCTGTGGGATCGATTTCAATTGATTGATTTTCTTATTTGAACTGTAACTCAGTAAAATCATTGAAATTGTTGCATGTTGCGTTTATATTTTTGTTCAGTATATATATATATACCATTTTTTCCTCATCAATCTACACACAATACCCCATAATGACTATTTACAAATGTGTTAAAAATTAAAAACGGAGCTCCAGTGCATCCTCTTTCCATTGATCATCTTTGAGATGTTTCTACAACTTGATTGGAGTCCACCTGTGGTAAATTCATTTGATTAGACCTAATTTGGAAAGGCACACACCTGTCTATATAAGGTCCCACAGTTGACAGTGCATGTCAGAGCAAAGACCAAGCCATGAGGTCAAATGAATTGTCCGTAGAGCTCCGAGACAGGATTGTGTCGAGGCACAGATCTAGGGAAGGGTACCAAAACATTTCTGCAGCATAGAAGGTCCCCAAGAACACAGTGGCCTCCATCATTCTTAAATGGAAGAAGTTTGGAACCACCAAGACTCTTCCTAGAGCTGGCCGCCCAGCCAAACTGAGCAATCAGGGGAGAAGGGCCTTGGTCAGGAAGGTGACCAAGAACCCGATGGTTCTGACAGAGCTCTAGAGTTCCTCTGTGAAGATGGGAGAACTTTCCAGAAGGACAACCATCCCTGCAGCACTCCACCAATAAGGTCTTTATGGTGGTGGCCAGACGGAAGCCACTCCTCAGTAAAAGGCATATGACAGCCCGCTTGGAGTTTGCTAAAAGGCACCTAAAGGACTCTCAGACCATGAGAAACAAGATTCTCTGGTCTGATGAAACCAAGATTGAACTCTATGGCCTGAATGCCAAGCGTCATATATGGAGGAAACCTGGCACCATCCCTACGTTGAAGCATGGTGGTGGCAGCATCATGCTGTGGAGATGTTTTTCAACGGCAGGTACTGGGAGACTAGTCAGGATCGAGGGAAAGATGAACGGAGGTTCACCTTCCAACAGGACAATGACCCTAAGCACACAGCCAAGACAACGCAGGAGTGGCTTCAGGACAAGTCTCTGAATGTCCTTGAGTGGCCCAGCTAGAGCCCGGACTTGAACCCGATCCAACATCTCTGGAGAGACCTGAAAATAGCTGTGTAGCAACGCTCCCCATCCAACCTGACAGAACTTGAGAGGATCTGCAGAGAAGAATGGGAGAAACTCCCCAAATACAGGTGTGCCAAGCTTGTAGTGTCATACCCAAGAAGACTTGAGGCTGTAATCGCTGCCAAAGGTGCTTCAACAAAGTACTGAGTAAAGGGTCTGAATACTTATGTAAATGTTATTTCCGTTTTTTTATTTGATACATTTGCAAACATTTCTAAAAACCTGTTTTTGCTTTGTCATTATGGGGTATTGTGTGTAGATTGATGAGGGAAAAAACTATTTAATCAATTTTAGAATAAGCTGTAATGTAACAAAATGTGGAAAAAGTTAAGTGGTCTGAATACTTTCCGAATGCGCTGTACATATATGTTTTGGAGGTATTCTACTTATCCTTGAAGAAATTACCAACAGTAATGTCCTTTGTAAATTCCACAAAGAGTTACAAAATATAAACTGTACATAAGCCTGAAATGATTTGATTTGCAACATCAAAGGAAAATAAATAGCCTTTAGAAACCAGTAAGTGCATTTTTGTATGCTATTGAACAGTATTTGATGTTACTGTTACAGGTATCAGTGTTTTATTCTCCTATTTGAGGTGGTTTTGTAATGATATGTGCTTGGAAAAAAGGTTGTTTACAATAAAGTGATATATAATATTGCTCCTGTGCTTTATTTATGTGACATTTACATGTTTTGTCCTATTAAATTAGTTGGACCAAGGATGAAAGAGTCTGACCATCAAAGACACCAGGACATCAGTGCAGGCAGTACTCCACATAATTACTATAACAGTAACCACTGGTCACTGGATGATGTTGCCAGGATATGGTCAGAGGATGATGTTGCTAGGACATGGTCAGGGGATGATGTTGCTAGGACATGGTCAGGGGATGATGTTGCCAGGATATGGTCAGGGGATGATGTTGCTAGGACATGGTCAGGGGATGATGTTGCTAGGTCATGGTCAGGGGATGATGTTGCTAGGTCATGGTCAGGGGATGATGTTGCTAGGACATGGTCAGGGGATGATGTTGCTAGGATATGGTCACTGGATGATGTTGCCAGGATATGGTCAGGGGATGATGTTGCTAGGACATGGTCAGGGGATGATGTTGCTAGGACATGGTCAGGGGATGATGTTGCTAGGTCATGGTCAGGGGATGATGTTGCTAGGACATGGTCAGGGGATGATGTTGCTAGGACATGGTCAGGGGATGATGTTGCTAGGACATGGTCAGGGGATGATGTTGCTAGGATATGGTCAGTGGATGATGTTGCTAGGTCATGGTCAGGGGATGATGTTGCTAGGACATGGTCAGGGGATGATGTTGCTAGGTCATGGTCAGGGGATGATGTTGCTAGGACATGGTCAGGGGATGATGTTGCTAGGATATGGTCAGGGGATGATGTTGCTAGGACATTGTCAGGGGATGATGTTGCTAGGACATGGTCAGTGGATGATGTTGCTAGGATATGGTCAGTGGATGATGTTGCTAGGATATGGTTAGTGGATGATGTTGCTAGGACATGGTCAGTGGATGATGTTGCTAGGATATGGTCAGTGGATGATGTTGCTAGGATATGGTCAGGGGATGATGTTGCTAGGACATGGTCAGTGGATGATGTTGGCAGGATATGGTCAGTGGATGATGATGCTAGGATATGGTCAGGGGATGATGTTGCTAGGACATGGTCAGTGGATGATGTTACTAGGATAGGGAGGTATGGAAAATGGAGTGGATGGGGGGTCAGCAACCCTGGGACAGAACACAGCTGCCTACAGAACTAATGACCACCACACACACACACACACACACACACACACACACACACACACACACACACACACACTCTGGATGGACCCCTTACTGTTGGCATTTAGGGGCCATTATAACCTGTGTTGGGTAAGCTCTGAAATAATAGTTTACCAAGCTACCAATTACTTCACACTGAAAGAAGTTAAGCTACACTAAAGCTTCCCCTATGAAAAATTGACTTAACTAAAGTACTACTTCATTATAAACTATCATACACTGTTTCACACTGTAAATGTTACATATACTATATATACAAAAGTATGTGGACACCCCTTCAAATGAGTGGATTCAGCTATTTCAGCCACACCTGTTGCTGACAGGTGTATAAAATCGAGCACACAGCCATGCAATCTCCAAAGACAAACATTGGCAGTAGAATGGCCCGTACTGAAGAGCACAGTGACTTTCCACATGCTACCGTTCCAACAAGTCAGTCAAATTTCTGCACAAGCAACAACGGCTCAGCCGGGAAGTGGTAGGCCACACAAGCACACAGAACAGGACTGCCGAGTGCTGAAGCGCGTAGCGCGTAAAAATCGTCTGTCCTCGGTTGCAACACTCACTACCGAGTTCCAAACTGCCTCTGGAAGCAACGTCAGCACAATAACTGTTTGTCGGGAGCTTCATGAAATGGGTTTCCATGGCCGAGCAGCCGCACACAAGCCTAAGATCACCATGGGCAATGCCAAGTATCGGCTGGAGTGCTGTAAAACTTGCCGCCATTGGACTCTGGAGCAGTGGAAACACGTTCTCTGGAGTGATGAATCACGCTTCACCATCTGGCAGTCCGATGGACGAATCTGGCTTTGGCGGATGCCAGGAGAACGCTACCTGCCTGAATGCACAGTGCCAACTGTAAAGTTTGTTGGGGGAGGAGTAATGGTCTTGTGCTGTTTTTCATGTTTCGGGCTAGGCCCCTTAGTTCCAGTGAAGGGAAATCTTAACGCTACAGCATACAATGACATTCTAGACGATTCTGTGCTTCCAACTTTGTGGCAACAGTTTGGGGAAGACCCTTTCAGATAAAATCAAATCAAATTGTATTTGTCACATACACGTGTTTAGCAGATGTTATAGCGGGTGTAGCGAAATGCTTGTGCTTCTAGCTCCGACAGTGCAGTAATATCTAACAGTTACACAACATATTCTTCATCACACTGTCTGCGTGGGTGGACCATTTCAGTTTGTCGGTGATGTGTACGCCAAGGAACTTGATGCTTTATGTAATGATGCAAAACACTTTCTGAGCTAATAATGTAAAAAATAATACATAAAAAACAAAATACTGCAAAGTTTCCTAAGAGCTAGTCGCGAGGCCGCCATCTTCGTCGGCGCCAGGTACACTCCTGGATATCTTTTTCCTGTTTCAGCATAACAATGCCCCCGTGCACAAAGTGAGGTCCATACAGAAATGGTTTGTCGAGATCAGTGTGGAAGAACTTGATTGGCCTGCACAGAGCCCTGACCTCAACCCCATCGAACATCTTTGGGATGAATTGGAACGCCGACTGCGAGCCAGGCCTGATCGCCCAACATCAGTGCCCGACCTCACTAATGCTCTTGAGGCTGAATGGAAGCAAGTCCCTGCAACAATGTTCCAACATCTAGTGGAAAGCCTTCCCAGAAGAGTGGAGGCTGTTATAGCAGCAAAGGGGGAAACTCCCTATTAATGCCATTGATTTTGGAATGAGATGTTCGACGAGAAGGTGTCCACATACTTTTGGTAATGTAGTGTATGTAAATCTGAACATGTACGTGTTTGTGAGAGTCTCACCTTTACACAGAGGGGTCATATTGGTGACTGTTCGGACGCTACAGACAGAAGTTGGCAGATTGGCTGTACCGACTTCAGACGAGTCCCAAGACGCTTGTGGGGGTGGTAGAGCAAAACGGACAACACCATAGTGTTCGTGAGTCTCATCTTTCCATAGGTTTGTAGGCCAAACGGTTCGGATGCTACAGACTTGAGAAAACCGATTTACGGGATGTCTCATGGTCTGACAAACAGATGCTGAAGTTTCAAAGGGGAATTTTTAGACATGTATCTTGCATTTTTTTGCTATTGGATTAACTGGTTGTTTATATAACTAAATGGAGAAGATATCATTATGTTGTGTTTTGGTGATTAAACCAATGTACTCATTATATTTCACATTAAACTTATATTTTGGATCATTGGTTGTTTGGTGAAAGATGTCTACAAACAAAATGAATGCACAATTAAAGGTTTTGAATGGAAGACTGGCTGCGTTACAAGTGTTACCAGTTTGGAATTTTTTTTCACCTTTATTTAACCAGGTAAGTCAGTTGAGAACAAGTTCTCATTTACAACTGCGACCTGGCCAAGATAAAGCAAAGCAGTGCAATAAAAACAACAGAGTTACATATGGGGTAAAACAAAACATAAAGTCAAAAAATACAACAGAAAATATATATACAGTGTGTGCAAATGTAGCAAGTTATGGAGGTAAGGCAATAAATAGGCCATAGTGCAAAATAATTACAATTAGTATTAACACTGGAATGATAGATGTGCAAGAGATGATGTGCAAATAGAGATACTGGGGTGCAAATGAGCAAAAAAAATAACAATATGGGGATGAGGTAGTTGGGTGGGCTAATTTCAGATGGGCTGTGTACAGGTGCAGTGATCGGTAAGGTGCTCTGACAACTGATGCTTAAAGTTAGTGAGGGACATAAGAGTCTCCAGCTTCAGAGATTTTTGCAATTCGTTCCAGTCATTGGTAGCAGAGAACTGGAAGGAATGGCAGCCAAAGGAGGTGTTGGCTTTGGGGATGACCAGTGAGATATACCTGCTGGAGCGCATACTACGGATGGGTGTTGCTATGGTGACCAGTGAGCTAAGATAAGGCGGGATTTGCCTAGCAGTGATTTATAGATGGCCTGGAGCCAGTGGGTTTGGCGACAAATATGTAGTGAGGACCAGCCAACAAGAGCGTACAGGTCACAGTGGTGGGTAGTATTTGGGCTTTGGTGACAAAACGGATGGCACTGTGATAGACTAAATCCAATTTGCTGAGTAGAGTGTTGGAGGCTATTTTGTAAATGACATCGCCGAAGTCAAGGATCGGTAGGATAATCAGTTTTACTAGGGCATGTTTGGCAGCATGAGTGAAGGAGGCTTTGTTGCGAAATAGGAAGCCGATTCTAGATTTAACTTTGGATTGGAGATACTTAATGTGATTCTGGAAGGAGAGTTTACAGTCTAACCAGACACCTAGGTATTTGTAGTTGTCCACATACTCTAGGTCAGACCCGTCGAGAGTAGTGATTCTAGTCGGGTGGGTGGGTGCCAGCAGCGTTCGATTGAAGAGCATGCATTTAGTTTTACTAGTGTTTAAGAGCAGTTGGAGGCTACTGAAGGAGTGTTGTATGGCATTGAAGCTCGTTTGGAGGTTTGTTAACACAGTGTCCAATGAAGGGCCAGATGTATACAAAATGGTGTCGTCTGCGTAGAGGTGGATCTGAGAGTCACCAGCAGCAAGAGCGACATCATTGATATACACGGAGAAAAGAGTCGGCCCAAGAATTGAACCCTGTGGTACCCCCATAGAGACTGCCATAGGTCCAGACAACAGGCCCTCCGATTTGACACATTGAACTCTATCTGAGAAGTAGTTGGTGAACCAGGCGAGGCAGTCATTTGAGAAACCAAGGCTATTTAGTCTGCCAATAAGAATGCGGTGGTTGACAGAGTCGAAAGCCTTGGCTAGGTCGATGAAGACGGCTGCACAGTACTGTCTATTATCGATTGCGGTTATAATATTGTTTAGGACCTTGAGCGTGGCTGAGGTGCACCCATGACCAGCTCGGAAACGTTGGGATTCGAAATGGTCGGTGATCTGTTTGTTAACTTGGCTTTCAAAAACTTTAGAAAGGCAGGGCAGGATGGATATAGGTCTGTAACAGTTTGGATCTAGAGTGTCACCCCCTTTGAAGAGGGGGAAGACCGCGGCAGCTTTCCAATCTCTGGGGATCTCAGACGTTACGAAAGAGAGGTTGAACAGGCTAGTAATAGAGGTTGCGACAATTTCGGCGGCTAATTTTAGAAAGAAAGGGTCCAGATTGTCTATCCCAGATGATTTGTAGGGGGGGGGGGGGGGGGCTATTCCCTGAAAAGTTGCATATCGCGGGGGCTATTCAATGCTAATGCAGTACACCACAGGATGTTTTTGTGCTGGTCAAGGGCAGTCAAGTCTGAAGAGAACCAGGGACAATATCTGTTCTTAGTTCTTAGCTCCTGGGGAGTAGGAGTGATACTGGGGGCTGCAGGGCCTGGGTTAGCCTCTACATCACCAGAGGAACAGAGGAGGACTAGAATAAGGATACGGCTAAAGGCTTTAAGAACTGTACTTCTAGTGCGTTGGGTACAGAGAATAAAGGGGGCAGATTTCCGGGCGTTGTAGAATAGATTCAGGGCATTATGTACAGACAATTATATGGAAGGATATGAGTACAGTGGAGGTAAACCTAAGCGTTGGGTAACAATGAAAGAGATAGCATCACTGGAGGCACCAATTGAGCCGGTCTCGGCGTGTATGGGGGGTGGAACAAAGGAACTATTTGAGGCAGTTTGAGAGGGACTTGGGGTTCTACAGTGAAATGGTATAATAAGAACTAACTGGAACAGCAATAGGCAAGGCATATTGACATAGGAGAGAGGCATAAAGCAATCACAGGTGTTATTCGAGAGAGCTAAGACAACAACTGGTAATGGCGATAAAGTTTGGGCCAAGGCTAAACAGATAAACAGGACTGGGTACCGTGTAAAGGAACAGTCCAGCAGGCATCAAAAAACTAAGAGTTTTGAAAATTCACCACATACTTGTGAAAATAGCACACACAAAACAAAGAAAGGGTAGTATATGAGGGTGCTAATTACTGCTAAAGGTTTAGCTTGGCTTTGAACTCTCATCACATATTTGAGTACTACTAATGTGATGATATGAATGTGAGTCCTGTCCTTAATGACCACTGATTTATGTGGACTCACCAGCTATGTAGTGGGGACCCAGCTACCCAGCTATGTAGTGTGGACCCAGCTACCCAGCTATGTAGTGGGGACCCAGCTACCCAGCTATGTAGTGGGGACCCAGCTACCCAGCTATGTAGTGTGGACCCAGCTACCCAGCTATGTAGTGTGGACCCAGCTACCCAGCTATGTAGTGTGGACCCAGCTACCCAGCTATGTAGTGTGGACCCAGCTACCCAGCTATGTAGTGTGGACCCAGCTACCCAGCTATGTAGTGGGGACCCAGCTACCCAGCTATGTAGTGGGGACCCAGCTACCCAGCTATGTAGTGGGGACCCAGCTACCCAGCTATGTAGTGTGGACCCAGCTACCCAGCTATGTAGTGGGGACCCAGCTACCCAGCTATGTAGTGGGGACCCAGCTACCCAGCTATGTAGTGTGGACCCAGCTACCCAGCTATGTAGTGTGGACCCAGCTACCCAGCTATGTAGTGTGGACCCAGCTACCCAGCTATGTAGTGTGGACCCAGCTACCCAGCTATGTAGTGGGGACCCAGCTACCCAGCTATGTAGTGTGGACCCAGCTACCCAGCTATGTAGTGGGGACCCAGCTACCCAGCTATGTAGTGGGGACCCAGCTGCCCAGCTATGTAGTGTGGACCCAGCTACCCAGCTATGTAGTGTGGACCCAGCTACCCAGCTATGTAGTGTGGACCCAGCTATGTAGTGTGGACCTAACTACCCAGCTATGTAGTGTGGACCCAGCTACCCAGCTATGTAGTGGGGACCCAGCTACCCAGCTATGTAGTGGGGACCCAGCTGCCCAGCTATGTAGTGTGGACCCAGCTACCCAGCTATGTAGTGTGGACCCAGCTACCCAGCTATGTAGTGTGGACCCAGCTATGTAGTGTGGACCTAACTACCCAGCTATGTAGTGTGGACCCAGCTACCCAGCTATGTAGTGGGGACCCAGCTGCCCAGCTATGTAGTGTGGACCCAGCTACCCAGCTATGTAGTGTGGACCCAGCTACCCAGCTATGTAGTGTGGACCCAGCTACCCAGCTATGTAGTGTGGACCCAGCTACCCAGCTATGTAGTGTGGACCCAGCTACCCAGGAACAGGGGAGTAGAGGGAGGAATTGAGTTGAAAGGGAAGGTGGAGGGAGAGGAGAGGAGTTGGTGGTCTCACTCCCAGCCTCCCTCCCAGCCTCCCTCCCTCTCTTCCCTCCTCCCCACTCCCTTTCTCCCATATGACATTTCTCTCTCATTAATCATTGATGGTGACCTTTCTCATCCAGAGGCACCAACCTCAATCACAGGAACACTTAACATACCTAACCCTCCTTTCCACTAGCCCCTGGGCTAACACTAGGCTAACACACTTAACCCTCCATTCCACTAGCCCCTGGGCTAACACTAGGCTAACACACTTAACCCTCCATTCCACTATCCCCTGGGCTATCGCTAGTCTAGGTTCAATACTATTCCATTGGCCCCTGGGCTAATGCTAAGCTAACCCTCCATTCCACTAGCCCCTGGGCTATCGCTAAGCTAGGTTCAATACTATTCCACTGGCCCCTGGGCTAATGCTAAGCTAACCCTCCATTCCACTGGCCCCTGGGCTAGGTCCTGTATGGACCTGTACTCTATGATAGAAGCCCCTGAGGGAACTATAGCACTAAACTGAAGTGTGATATTGTCTCTGTCTTGCATAACATTAGAGGCAGTGACTAACATCATTGAGTTAAAATAGCAAAAATCCAACACTCCTTTATGGTGACCTGGAGGTTGTCATCTGAAATGGCTGATTGATTGGCCTAGCACCTGGAATAGCAGAGCATGAGATGGAGAGCGGTTGTATAATATACAGAAAGGCATGGGCATAGACAGAAAGACATAAGAGAGAGAGAGAGTTTCAGAGGGGAAAGGATAGATCTATAGTGAGAGAAAATCTGCATTTACAGGAGAAACCAACCCAGGCTTGATTAGCTCATTATACCACCAGGGATCATGCTGGTAGAGGTGTCAGCAGGTGAGCTCATCACTGTGACCATCAACCCTTTTCCATGCCTCCCCTTCTCCCCTCCCCCTCCTTCTCCCCCACTGTGTGTGGGGAGTCGGGGGTGTCACCGGCGTGCATTTCATCCTCCAGCCAATCATATCTAATGGATGACGCGCCACAGGGGTCGCAGTGCAGCTCACAACACGCTAACGATAATTAACTCACAGTGCAGGAGGGAGGGTAATTAAGATAAACAAACGTCTCCCTCTGCACCCCTACCTCACCCTTATGTCACCCATATCTCCCCCCTTCACCTCAAACTTCCCTCTCTGAAGACATCCACAACCTCATAGAGTCCATAGAGAGTGTGTGCATGTGTGTATGTGTGTGTGTGTGTGTGTGTGTGTGTGTGTGTGTGTGTGTGTGTGCATGTGTGTGTGCATGTGTGTGTGTGTGTGTGTGTGTGTGTGTGTATGTGTGTGTGTGTGGTGGGGGTAGGGGGGGTCTAGCCTTGATGTTTAGGGTCTTTTGATTGGAGTAAATCTGTCTTTCATCTCAGTGAAGATCCAAAGGACAGGAACCTTTCAGGCCCTCGGTGTGAACTTATAGGGGGTCTCTTTTTAACTCTCTGCTTTATCCATCGATCTGAAATCAATCATTAAGAGCAAATAAACATTTGCTAAAAACATTTGTTTTGTTTATCCAAAACCACGGAGTTAGGCTGGGATTCATTCTGATCTCGGGTTGTCAACAATGCAGCTTTTAAAGACAATTTCCGATTGAGCCGACATCTGCAGCGATTACTGTGAATGCAATCTCCGCGGACGCGGGATCATTGCCTTTAAAAGCCACATTGTCAACAACACGCGATCAAATTAAATCCCTTCAAGTATATAGCTCTTACAGTGAAGTTTCTGGAACATTGCCCAATTGGTAAGTAAGGCCGTGAAGCAACAAGACAATCAATGGAGTTGAGAGGAGTCAGCTGCTTCTGACAGGAGAGAAGAGAGAGGATGGAAAAAGGAAGGGGAAGTGGGAGGAGTTTGGAGAGAGTGGAAGAGGAAGAAGAGGAAGATGGAGGCGGAGGGAGGAACAGGGAGAAGAGGATGAGCTGTCTGTATATTCGGCTGGCATATTCTAGTAGTCAACAACAACAGCCGGTAGTCGTGACATGTCTTCTGATCTGGTCCAGTCATACAGACAGAGACATAGGCCTACTTAGGGCTAGAGTGGAGGTTGCTGAGAGGAGGACGGAACACATGTGTTTGATGTATTTGATACCATGCCACTTATACCGCTCCCAGCCTGTCCTCCCCAATTAAGATGCCACCAACCTCCTCTAGATTCAATCCGTAGCGAGGAAGATCCTGCGTTATAGGGTGATACAAATTTAAAGGTAATTTCGATTGAGTCAACATATGCAGCGTTTACCATGATTGCAGTCTCTGCAAACGTGGGAACATTGCCCTTAAATGTCAATCGCGCTATAGTGTGGTTCTTCCGCGCTACGGATTGAATCTAGGCCTTATTGTTACTACCACAACCAAAACAATATTTATTATGTTTTGAATGGAATGCCAATTCATGCCAGTAGAGAGAAGAACTGATCTGATGACAATAAAGGCAGTTTACAGGGCATTCAGAAAGTATTCAGACCCCTTTACTTTTTCCACATTTTGTTATGTTACAGCGTTATTCTAAAATGTATAAAATATTATTTTCCCCTCATCAAGCTACACACAATACCCCATAATGACAAAGCGAAAACAGTTTTTTTGAAATTTATATTTAAAATAATTAACGGAAATACCTTATTTACATAAGTATACAGACCCTTTGCTATGAGACTCGAAACTGAGCTCAGGTGCATCCTGTTTCCATTGATCATCCTTGAGATGTTTCTACAACTTGATTGGAGTCCTCCTGTAGTAAATTCAATTGATTGGACATGATTTGGAAAGGCACACACCTGTCTATATAAGGTCTTACAGTTCACAGTGCATGTCAGAGCAAAAACCAAGCCAAGAGGTGAAAGGAATTGTCCGTAGAGCTCCAAGACAGGATTGTGTCGAGGCACAGATCTGGGGAAGGGTACCAAAACATTTCTGCAGCATTGAAGGTCCCCAAGAACACAGTGGCCTCCATCATTCTTAAATGGAAGAAGCATGGAACCACCAAGATTCTTCCTAAGCTGGCCGCCTGGCCAAACTGTGCAATCAGGGGAGAAGGGCCTTGATCAGGGAAGTGACCAAGAACCCGATGGTCACTCTGACATTTTAGAATAAGTCTAATGTAACAAAAAAAGTGGAAAAAGTCAAGGGGTCTGAATACTTTCCAAATAGACTGTATGTACCACTGTATTGCCATCTATAGATACTTCTAGGACAGTACTGCCATCTATAGATCATTGTAGGACAGTACTGCAATCTAGAGATCATTCTAGGACAGTACTGCAATCTAGAGATCATTCTAGGACAGTACTGCCATCTATAGATCATTCTAGGACAGTACTGCAATCTATAGATCATTCTAGGA
Source organism: Coregonus lavaretus (assembly GCF_964263955.1). Taxonomy (NCBI): domain Eukaryota; kingdom Metazoa; phylum Chordata; class Actinopteri; order Salmoniformes; family Salmonidae; genus Coregonus; species Coregonus lavaretus. Next base: position 16,748 of record NW_028165760.1, read on the forward strand.
CAGTACTGCCATCTATAGATCATTCTAGGACAGTACTGCCATCTATAGATCATTCTAGGACAGTACTGCAATCTAGAGATCATTCTAGGACAGTACTGACATCTATAGATAATTCTAGGACACTTCTCATTCCATTTCTAACTACTGTAGTTTCTCAGCAAGTGCAAAAGGCAACATGTAGAGATAGTGTACTGTAGATCAGAATTCTCAGTCCTTTTTTTAAACAGTTTATTTCAAATCAAACTGAAGGCACACTGTTTGCATAGGTCTGATTGTGGATGGTGAATTTCAACAATAATCATCGGAAACCAGATTATTTTATATACATAGATTTTAGGGGCCTGACTATAACTGGGTTGATTCCGCTGTCCTATGCATCACATTTCAAAGGATAACATACTGTATGTAGTTATACAGGAACAATTAACCTTCAAGGTGTCCAAATATCCATCCATCCAGTCAGAAGACCTGAATTTAGCACCGAACAAAACAAGAACAGTACAATACAGAAAAAAATGAAAAACACAAAGTCATACCAAAAACAATATATCATTTTCTAATAGTTACTGCAACATTTAAGATGTCCCTCATCTTAGACATACACAGTAATAACAACAACATGCACGTCTGTGTCCTTATAATTCCAGTCTATCGTTTATTCACATTCTAGAAGCATTAAGCATCATTCTATGAGTGGCGTTGTCTTAATATAAAATATTCCCTTAAGGCTCATGCTCTTGTAGAAACCATATATAGTACATTGACTTTAAACACTAGTTTCTTTGCTCTGAAGCTTTGCAAATAAATACACCTGAAACAGCATATCAACACATGATACTGTGAAACCATGGTATAAGGTACCATCCACAATAACTAAATCAGTGGATAAAAGTCCAGTGTACAGGACGCCTGGTTTCAAGTGGTAAGGCAAGACATAGACTGGCAGCTAGCCTGGTAGCCAGAGATGTTTCTTAATCAAGCAACTCATTTGTCTTTGTTGTTAGAATTAAATCTAAATACTGCGATGGGCCCACAGAGAAGGCTACCAGGCTAGACAGTAGCATTCTATAGTGATGGCATCCCTGGACAGATCTGAAATGGAACCCTATTCCCTATATAGTGCAGTACTTTTAGGGTGCCATTTTGGACAGCTGTGGCCCTCCTCTCTCCCACAGCGTCATGTTTTTCATAAAGGCTGATGGTGATGGTCTGCTTTGGACACCGTGGAAAAACATGCAGCTCACAGAGAGAGAAGAGATGTCCAGTTAGATGTCCAGTTATCTCACTGAGCTCAGTGGTCCAGTGTTGGTCCTCAACTCCTCCCTGAGATCTTGTTTTGGGATCTAGAAAAGAAAGTGGAACATCATGAAATGGAGTGAAAATAACAGATCTTTTGATAATTAACCATAACTTTTCTGTTGCTTTGGAATCTAGAACAGAAAATAAGAGTCAAAATTAGTGCCATATAAAGGAAAAAGGGTGCCATTTGGGACACACCCTAACAAAAACGTTGAGGTTCTGTGTTGAAGTAGGATCTGTTCTTACCTGCTGGGTTACTTCTGTCCACCAGGTGGCGCCAGATTGGACTCCTCTCTGTAACACGTCCAATGATATTTGGGGTTTGGAGAGCGGGCAGGGGGGCGGGGGGGCGGGGGTCTGTTGGGGGGGTCAGGTCTGTGTGTGTGAGGTGTTGAGGGGGAGGACTTGGCACTGGGGGGCAGGATGGCTGGGGGAAGGGGCGGGAGGGGTCCTTTCTGCTGGGCTAGGTAGCTGGGGATGGGAGGAGGTTTAGGCTTGGGCTTTGGCAGAGGCTGGAGAGAGGGTTGGGGCTTGGGCTGTGGCAGAGGCTGGAGAGAGGGTTGGGGCTTGGGCTGTGGTAGAGGCTGGAGAGAGGGTTGGGGCTTGGGCTGTGGCAGAGGCTGGAGAGAGGGTTGGGGCTTGGGCTGTGGTAGAGGCTGGAGAGAGGGTTGGGGCTTGGGCTGTGGCAGAGGCTGGAGAGAGGGTTGGGGCTTGGGCTGTGGCAGAGGCTGGAGAGAGGGTTGGGGCTTGGGCTGGAGGGAGGGTTGAGGCTGGGGCTGGGATAGAGCCTGTCTCTGCTGGGCTACGTAAGCAGGTATAGGAGGGGGTTTAACTGTGGGACGGAAGACAGTGTGCCTGGTCCTGGTGGAGGGGCTGGGGCGAGGACTGGACTGACTCTGTGGAGGACAAACACAATCACTCAGAGCATTACTGTCAGAACTTAAAACATTTAATTTAGTTATTTACCTGTCAAGAGTACCCTTTTTAGTATTGACTGTACTGTACATACAAAGTACTCTGGTGAATGAACAGATCCCCTTACCAGTTTGTCTGAGCCCTGTCTCTTCAGTAGGAAGGTAGGGTTGGCATGGCCGTTTGCATTACTGTTGTCAAGGTGACTGTTGGCATGACCGTTGGCAAGGTGACCGTTGACAAGACTGTTGGCAAGGTGACCATTGGCAAGACTGTTGGCTTGTAGATGTTTGGCTTCAGCAGGGACTGAACAACTGACTGGACAACTGTGGAGTCAAACAGTGTTTTTCATTCTTGAAGTTACATTTGAGATGTTGATTACATTTACATTTTAGTCATTTAGCAGACGCTCTTATCCAGAGCGACTTACAGTTAGTGAATACATTTTTTTTTATATACTGGCCCCCCGTGGGAATCGAACCCACAACCCTGGCGTTGCAAACGCCATGCTCTATCAACTGAGCTACATCCCTGCCGGCCATTCCATCCCCTACCCTGGACGACCCTGGGCCAATTGTGCGCCGCCCATGAGTCTCCCGGTCGCGGCCGGCTGCGACAGAGCCTGGATTCGAACCAGGATCTCTAGTGGCACAGTTAGCACTGCGATGCAGTGCCTTAGACCACTGCGCCACTCAGGAGCACTCATTACTCAGGAGCACTCATTACTCTGCAATGTCTATGTTGCATATTTGCCTTGAATAAAATAAGAAAAATCCAAACAGTTAAAGATGTAAAAACAACAGAAAAACAGTTACACACATTGTCTTGGGTGGTGGGACCGAGGTCTTGAGAGGAAGGTTTTTATGTAGTTTATGGCTGTAGCAGCACCATCGTCCCACAGCAGCCAATAGGACGAAGAGAACCAGGGGGAGGAGCAACAGGACAGGAAGTAGACTGCCTAGAAACACAAACAACATAAACAACAGAGGTCAGAGCAAACCTGGAAGATATGACTTGAAAACCAATAATGAAATACATGTTGTTTAAACCTAGTAGTCTTTTGCAACACCACATCAGTTATTAGATTTAATTGACTGACTGAATCATTATTTGAGTGACTGGTTGGTTGATTGATAACATACTGTGGTTGATGACAGGGCCACTGTCGATACTCCCTCCTGTCCCCTCCTGGTCACACAGGGGAGGGGCCCAGCCTGAGTCACAGTGGCAGTGGTGGTTGTTGTTACACAGCTAGAGAGAAGAAAGGAGGAGAAGAGGAGAGATA
>NW_028165759.1:2500-10000 GCF_964263955.1 Coregonus lavaretus
AGGTAGCCGAAACCGGGCCTTCCCCTGGGCATGGGAACGGCCAGTAGGTCCCTGGAGGTATGGTCCACTTCGGAGCGTTGGAACCATGGTTCTGAGGGACCCAGAACCCTCAAACATGCCCGATTCCCAATATCCGCACAGGCCGAGAGGTTTGCCATCACCCCCGGATCAATCCGCCATGGAAGTCTATTCTCTGAAAACGAGGTTTTCAAAATCGCGCCGGTACCTGTCTGGCCGACCTGGAACCGAGTGGGGCTACTACGGGAGAGGCCAAATTATCGACATAAGCCCTGCCACCCGCTGGGCCTGTCTGTGCTCCGCCGTTTGGGGGAAAAAACAGCGATTTCGGTTTTGAAAAAACGACTTAAAACGTTAATAATTCAAAAACTAAAAGTCCAATCAGGATGGGGTTTTTTTGGCGCAAAAGGGCACGAATAGACGCACATTTATATATAAATTAATTCGTTTTTGGAAATTTTTTACTATATTTTAATTATGTTAGAAAAGTGAAAAAAAAAAATAGGGGTCAGAACGGTTGATGTTCCTATACGAGTTAAGAAAAACCCTTTTAGGTAATGGAAGTTCATCATAAAAGAGGATAATAGACCAAATTTGGGACCTCTAGCTCATCGGGAAGTATTTTTAAACATTATTTGAAAAAATCGGAAAAATCGGCCGAAATTGCACTATGTCCCTTCGTGCATGGTAACCCAAATGAGAACCAGGGGGAACGGCTCCTGACTCACACAAGGCCGACATGGGTGCTCTTGGTCGGATTGGGTTGTGGGTCAGACACCCCCACATGGAAGACCGCCGGCGGTCGATGGGAGAACCAGAGACCGACTCCTGGCTCACGGAAGGCCGATTTGGGTGCACTTGGTCGGATTGGGTTGTGGGTCAGACACCCCAACATGGTTGTCCGCCGGCGGACACCAGGAGAACCAGGGACCGACTCCTGCCTCACGGAAGGCCGATTTGATGCACTTTTTTCGGATTGGGGTGGTGGTCAGACACCCCCATATGGAAATCATCCGGTTGACAACAGGAGAACCAGGGACCGACTCCTGCCTCACGGAAGGCCGATTTTGATGCACTTTTCTCGGATTGGGTTGGTGGTCAGACACCCCAACATGGTTGTCCGCCGGCGGACACCAGGAGAACCAGGGACCGACTCCTGGCTCACGGAAGGCCGATTTGATGCACTTTTTTCGGATTGGGGTGGTGGTCAGACACCCCCATATGGAAATCATCCGGTTGACAACAGGAGAACCAGGGGCCGACTCCTGCCTCACGGAAGGCCGATTTTGATGCACTTTTCTCGGATTGGGTTGGTGGTCAGACACCCCAACATGGTTGTCCGCCGGCGGACACCAGGAGAACCAGGGACCGACTCCTGGCTCACGGAAGGCCGATTTGATGCACTTTTTTCGGATTGGGGTGGTGGTCAGACACCCCCATATGGAAATCATCCGGTTGACAACAGGAGAACCAGGGGCCGACTCCTGCCTCACGGAAGGCCGATTTTGATGCACTTTTCTCGGATTGGGTTGGTGGTCAGACACCCCCATATGGAAACCATCCGGTTGACACTATGAGAACCAGGGACCGACTCCTGGCTCCCGGAAGGCCGATTTTGATGCACTTTTCTCGGATTGGGTTGGTGGTCAGACACCCCCATATGGAAACCATCCGGTTGACACTATGAGAACCAGGGACCGACTCCTGGCTCCCGGAAGGCCGATTTTGATGCACTTTTCTCGGATTGGGTTGGTGGTCAGACACCCCCATATGGAAACCATCCGGTTGACACTATGAGAACCAGGGACCGACTCCTGGCTCCCGGAAGGCCGATTTTGATGCACTTTTCTCGGATTGGGTTGGTGGTCAGACACCCCCATATGGAAATCATCCGGTTGACATTAGGAGAACCAGGGACCGACTCCTGGCTCCCGGAAGGCCGATTTTGATGCACTTTTCTCGGATTGGGTTGGTGGTCAGACACCCCCATATGGAAATCATCCGGTTGACATTAGGAGAACCAGGGACCGACTCCTGGCTCCCGGAAGGCCGATTTTGATGCACTTTTCTCGGATTGGGTTGGTGGTCAGACACCCCCATATGGAAACCATCCGGTTGACACTATGAGAACCAGGGACCGACTCCTGGCTCCCGGAAGGCCGATTTTGATGCACTTTTCTCGGATTGGGTTGGTGGTCAGACACCCCCATATGGAAATCATCCGGTTGACATTAGGAGAACCAGGGACCGACTCCTGGCTCCCGGAAGGCCGATTTTGATGCACTTTTCTCGGATTGGGTTGGTGGTCAGACACCCCCATATGGAAATCATCCGGTTGACATTAGGAGAACCAGGGACCGACTCCTGGCTCCCGGAAGGCCGATTTTGATGCACTTTTCTCGGATTGGGTTGGTGGTCAGACACCCCCATATGGAAACCATCCGGTTGACACTATGAGAACCAGGGACCGACTCCTGGCTCCCGGAAGGCCGATTTTGATGCACTTTTCTCGGATTGGGTTGGTGGTCAGACACCCCCATATGGAAATCATCCGGTTGACACTATGAGAACCAGGGACCGACTCCTGGCTCACGGAGGCCGATTTTGATGCACTTTTCTCGGATTGGGTTGGTGGTCAGACACCCCCATATGGAAATCATCCGGTTGACACTATGAGAACCAGGGACCGACTCCTGGCTCCCGGAAGGCCGATTTTGATGCACTTTTCTCGGATTGGGTTGGTGGTCAGACACCCCCATATGGAAATCATCCGGTTGACATTAGGAGAACCAGGGACCGACTCCTGGCTCCCGGAAGGCCGATTTTGATGCACTTTTCTCGGATTGGGTTGGTGGTCAGACACCCCCATATGGAAATCATCCGGTTGACACTATGAGAACCAGGGACCGACTCCTGGCTCACGGAGGCCGATTTTGATGCACTTTTCTCGGATTGGGTTGGTGGTCAGACACCCCCATATGGAAATCATCCGGTTGACACTATGAGAACCAGGGACCGACTCCTGGCTCCCGGAAGGCCGATTTTGATGCACTTTTCTCGGATTGGGTTGGTGGTCAGACACCCCCATATGGAAACCATCCGGTTGACACTATGAGAACCAGGGACCGACTCCTGGCTCCCGGAAGGCCGATTTTGATGCACTTTTCTCGGATTGGGTTGGTGGTCAGACACCCCCATATGGAAATCATCCGGTTGACACTATGAGAACCAGGGACCGACTCCTGGCTCACGGAGGCCGATTTTGATGCACTTTTCTCGGATTGGGGTGGTGGTCAGACACCCCCATATGGTAAACCGCCGGCGGACACTAGGAGAACCAGGGGAGGCTCTTACCTCACACATGGGGGTTTTGGGTGCCCTTGGCCGGCTTGGGGGTGACCCCAAGAGGGGGTCCAAGACCCCACACCCGGATCCATCCACAGGGGGGCGCCACATGTCATTTTAAGCCTGATTTCACTAGGGGAACCAGGGGATGATCTTAACTCACAAATGGGGGTTTTGGGTGCCCATGGCTGGCTTGGGGGTGACCCCAAGAGGGGGTCCAAGACCCCACAGCCGGATCCATCCACAGGGGGGCGCCACAGAGGTCATTTTAGGCCTGATTTCACTAGGGGAACCAGGGGATGATCTTAACTCACAAATGGGGGATTTGGCTGCCCATGGCTTGGGGGAGACCCCAAGAGGGGGTCCAAGCACCCCCACCCGGATCCATCCACAGGGGGGCGCCACATGTCACTTTAGGCCTGATTTCACTATGGGGACACAGGGGAGGCTGTTCACTCACACATGGGGGTTTTGGGTGCCCATGGCCGGCTTGGGGGTGACCCCAAGAGGGGGTACAAGACCCCACAGCCGGATCCATCCACAGGGGGGCGCCACATGTCATTTTAAGCCTGATTTCACTATGGGGACCCAGGGGAGGCTGTTCACTCACACATGGGGGTTTTGGGTGCCCATGGTCGGCATGGCTGGCTTGGAGGAGACCCCAAGAAGGGGTCCAAGCACCCCCATCCAGATCCATCCACAGGGGGGCGCCACAGGTCACTTTAGGCCGGATTTCACTATGGGGACCCAGGGGAGGCTGTTCACTCACACATGGGGGTTTTGGGTGCCCATGGTCGGCATGGCCAGCTTGGGGGAGACCCCAAGAAGGGGTCCAAGCACCCACAGCCGAATCCATCCACAGGGGGGCGCCACAGGTCACTTTAGGCCGGATTTCACTATGGGGACCCAGGGGAGGCTGTTCACTCACACATGGGGGTTTTGGGTGCCCATGGTCGGCATGGCCAGCTTGGGGGAGACCCCAAGAAGGGGTCCAAGCACCCACAGCCGAATCCATCCACAGGGGGGCGCCACAGGTCACTTTAGGCCGGATTTCACTATGGGTACACTGGGGAGGCTGTTCACTCACACATGGGGGTTTTGGGTGCCCATGGTCGGCATGGCTGGCTTGGAGGAGACCCCAAGAAGGGGTCCAAGCACCCCCACCAAGATCCATCCACAGGGGGGCGCCACAGGTCACTTTAAGCCTGATTTCACTATGGGTACACTGGGGAGGCTGTTCACTCACACATGGGGGTTTTGGGTGCCCATGGTCGGCATGGCTGGCTTGGAGGAGACCCCAAGAAGGGGTCCAAGCACCCCCACCAAGATCCATCCACAGGGGGGCGCCACAGGTCACTTTAAGCCTGATTTCACTATGGGTACACTGGGGAGGCTGTTCACTCACACATGGGGGTTTTGGGTGCCCATGGTCGGCATGGCTGGCTTGGAGGAGACCCCAAGAAGGGGTCCAAGCACCCCCACCAAGATCCATCCACAGGGGGGCGCCACAGGTCACTTTAAGCCTGATTTCACTATGGGTACACTGGGGAGGCTGTTCACTCACACATGGGGGTTTTGGGTGCCCATGGTCGGCATGGCTGGCTTGGAGGAGACCCCAAGAAGGGGTCCAAGCACCCCCACCAAGATCCATCCACAGGGGGGCGCCACAGGTCACTTTAAGCCTGATTTCACTATGGGTACACTGGGGAGGCTGTTCACTCACACATGGGGGTTTTGGGTGCCCATGGTCGGCATGGCTGGCTTGGAGGAGACCCCAAGAAGGGGTCCAAGCACCCCCACCAAGATCCATCCACAGGGGGGCGCCACAGGTCATTTTCACTAGGAGAACCAGGGGAGGGCTCCTGACTCACACATGGGCATTCTGGGTGCCCATGGCTGGGATGGGTGAGACAGAGTCCAGCCCTCCACACACAAAAGTGACCCAGCAGGCCAGAAGAAAGGGGAGAGAGAGAGAGAGAGAGAACAAATAATACATGGGCACAGAGCAGCCAGCCTCCATTGGAGCTGCCTGCACAGTGCTGCCCTCCTGTGGGAAAGGTTCACACACACACTCACTCACTCACTCACACAGACACACACAGACAAACCTATTCACTTGGGCCTTCTCCCTCATGCCCTGCTGACATCCATGCAGGCCCACATTGACCTTTGTGACCTCTGGAGCTCCATGCACCTTGTTCTAAACTCCCTGCCTAGTAAAGGGCATCTCCCATGGGCATGAGAGTACAGCTCACTCCCCTGGAGCACCATGCCTCTTTTTAATCACTCTCTCCCTATTAAAACCCTCTCTCCCATGGGCTTGAGAGTACAGCTTACTCCCTTGACCTCCAGAGGTATAGGAGGCCAAAAAAAAAGGGGGACAGAGCAGACAGCCCCCAAAGGGGATGCCTGCTCTGCCCCCCTATGAGACAGGTTCACTCACTCACACAGACACACCTATTCACTTGGGCCTTCTCCCTCATGCCCTGCTGACATCCATGCAGGCCCACATTGACCTTTGTGACCTCTGGAGCTCCATGCCTCTTTTTAAACTCTCTCTTCCCATTAAAAGCCTCTCTCACATGGGCTTGAGAGTACAGCTTACTCCCTTGACCTCCAGAGGTATAGGAGGCCAAAAAAAAAGGGGGACAGAGCAGACAGCCCCCAAAGGGGATGCCTGCTCTGCCCCCCTATGAGACAGGTTCACTCACTCACACAGACACACCTATTCACTTGGGCCTTCTCTCTGTGGCCCTGCTGACAGCCATGCAGGCCCACATTGACCTTTGTGACCTCTGGAGCTCATTGCCTCCATCTCTACACTCCATGCCCAGTGAAACCCTCTCTCACTCGGCCTGAGACTGCAGCTCACTCCCTGGATGGCCTGGGCTCCAGAACCACGACCACCAAGCCCACACTCCCTGCCCACTCAAACCCTCTCTCACTCGGCCTCAGACTGCAGCTCACTCCCTGGATGGCCTGGGCTCCAGAACCACGACCACCAAGCCCACACTCCCTGCCCACTCAAACCCTCTCTCACTCGGCCTCAGACTGCAGCTCACTCCCTGGATGGCCTGGGCTCCAGAACCACGACCACCAAGCCCACACTCCCTGCCCGCTCAAACCATCTCTCACTCGGACTGAGACTGCAGCTCACTGCATGGGCGTCCCCGACCTCCATGCCTCCAGGCCCACACTCCGTGTCCGCTCAAACCATCTCTCACTCGGACTGAGACTGCAGCTCACTGCATGGGCGTCCCCGACCTCCATGCCTCCAGGCCCACACTCCGTGTCCGCTCAAACCATCTCTCACTCGGACTGAGACTGCAGCTCACTGCATGGGCGTCCCCGACCTCCATGCCTCCAGGCCCACACTCTGTGTCCGCTCAAACCATCTCTCACTCGGACTGAGACTGCAGCTCACTGCATGGGCCTCCCCGACCTCCATGCCTCCAGGCCCACACTCCGTGTCCGCTCAAACCATCTCTCACTCGGACTGAGACTGCAGCTCACTGCATGGGCGTCCCCGACCTCCATGCCTCCAGGCCCACACTCCGTGTCCGCTCAAACCATCTCTCACTCGGACTGAGACTGCAGCTCACTGCATGGGCGTCCCCGACCTCCATGCCTCCAGGCCCACACTCTGTGTCCGCTCAAACCATCTCTCACTCGGACTGAGACTGCAGCTCACTGCATGGGCCTCCCCGACCTCCATGCCTCCAGGCCCACACTCCGTGTCCGCTCAAACCATCTCTCACTCGGACTGAGACTGCAGCTCACTGCATGGGCCTCCCCGACCTCCATGCCTCCAGGCCCACACTCCGTGTCCGCTCAAACCATCTCTCACTCGGACTGAGACTGCAGCTCACTGCATGGGCGTCCCCGACCTCCATGCCTCCAGGCCCACACTCTGTGTCCGCTCAAACCATCTCTCACTCGGACTGAGACTGCAGCTCACTGCATGGGCGTCCCCGACCTCCATGCCTCCAGGCCCACACTCCGTGTCCGCTCAAACCATCTCTCACTCGGACTGAGACTGCAGCTCACTCCCTCGACCTCCATGCCTCTCCGACCTCCATGCCTCCAGGCCCACACTCCATGCCCGCTCAAACCATCTCTCACTCGGCCTGAGACTGC
>NW_028165759.1:20000-25000 GCF_964263955.1 Coregonus lavaretus
AGGGACCGACTCCTGGCTCACGGAAGGCCGATTTGATGCACTTTTTTCGGATTGGGGTGGTGGTCAGACACCCCCATATGGAAATCATCCGGTTGACAACAGGAGAACCAGGGGCCGACTCCTGCCTCACGGAAGGCCGATTTTGATGCACTTTTCTCGGATTGGGTTGGTGGTCAGACACCCCAACATGGTTGTCCGCCGGCGGACACCAGGAGAACCAGGGACCGACTCCTGGCTCACGGAAGGCCGATTTGATGCACTTTTTTCGGATTGGGGTGGTGGTCAGACACCCCCATATGGAAATCATCCGGTTGACAACAGGAGAACCAGGGGCCGACTCCTGCCTCACGGAAGGCCGATTTTGATGCACTTTTCTCGGATTGGGTTGGTGGTCAGACACCCCCATATGGAAACCATCCGGTTGACACTATGAGAACCAGGGACCGACTCCTGGCTCCCGGAAGGCCGATTTTGATGCACTTTTCTCGGATTGGGTTGGTGGTCAGACACCCCCATATGGAAACCATCCGGTTGACACTATGAGAACCAGGGACCGACTCCTGGCTCCCGGAAGGCCGATTTTGATGCACTTTTCTCGGATTGGGTTGGTGGTCAGACACCCCCATATGGAAACCATCCGGTTGACACTATGAGAACCAGGGACCGACTCCTGGCTCCCGGAAGGCCGATTTTGATGCACTTTTCTCGGATTGGGTTGGTGGTCAGACACCCCCATATGGAAATCATCCGGTTGACATTAGGAGAACCAGGGACCGACTCCTGGCTCCCGGAAGGCCGATTTTGATGCACTTTTCTCGGATTGGGTTGGTGGTCAGACACCCCCATATGGAAATCATCCGGTTGACATTAGGAGAACCAGGGACCGACTCCTGGCTCCCGGAAGGCCGATTTTGATGCACTTTTCTCGGATTGGGTTGGTGGTCAGACACCCCCATATGGAAACCATCCGGTTGACACTATGAGAACCAGGGACCGACTCCTGGCTCCCGGAAGGCCGATTTTGATGCACTTTTCTCGGATTGGGTTGGTGGTCAGACACCCCCATATGGAAATCATCCGGTTGACATTAGGAGAACCAGGGACCGACTCCTGGCTCCCGGAAGGCCGATTTTGATGCACTTTTCTCGGATTGGGTTGGTGGTCAGACACCCCCATATGGAAATCATCCGGTTGACATTAGGAGAACCAGGGACCGACTCCTGGCTCCCGGAAGGCCGATTTTGATGCACTTTTCTCGGATTGGGTTGGTGGTCAGACACCCCCATATGGAAACCATCCGGTTGACACTATGAGAACCAGGGACCGACTCCTGGCTCCCGGAAGGCCGATTTTGATGCACTTTTCTCGGATTGGGTTGGTGGTCAGACACCCCCATATGGAAATCATCCGGTTGACACTATGAGAACCAGGGACCGACTCCTGGCTCACGGAGGCCGATTTTGATGCACTTTTCTCGGATTGGGTTGGTGGTCAGACACCCCCATATGGAAATCATCCGGTTGACACTATGAGAACCAGGGACCGACTCCTGGCTCCCGGAAGGCCGATTTTGATGCACTTTTCTCGGATTGGGTTGGTGGTCAGACACCCCCATATGGAAATCATCCGGTTGACATTAGGAGAACCAGGGACCGACTCCTGGCTCCCGGAAGGCCGATTTTGATGCACTTTTCTCGGATTGGGTTGGTGGTCAGACACCCCCATATGGAAATCATCCGGTTGACACTATGAGAACCAGGGACCGACTCCTGGCTCACGGAGGCCGATTTTGATGCACTTTTCTCGGATTGGGTTGGTGGTCAGACACCCCCATATGGAAATCATCCGGTTGACACTATGAGAACCAGGGACCGACTCCTGGCTCCCGGAAGGCCGATTTTGATGCACTTTTCTCGGATTGGGTTGGTGGTCAGACACCCCCATATGGAAACCATCCGGTTGACACTATGAGAACCAGGGACCGACTCCTGGCTCCCGGAAGGCCGATTTTGATGCACTTTTCTCGGATTGGGTTGGTGGTCAGACACCCCCATATGGAAATCATCCGGTTGACACTATGAGAACCAGGGACCGACTCCTGGCTCACGGAGGCCGATTTTGATGCACTTTTCTCGGATTGGGGTGGTGGTCAGACACCCCCATATGGTAAACCGCCGGCGGACACTAGGAGAACCAGGGGAGGCTCTTACCTCACACATGGGGGTTTTGGGTGCCCTTGGCCGGCTTGGGGGTGACCCCAAGAGGGGGTCCAAGACCCCACACCCGGATCCATCCACAGGGGGGCGCCACATGTCATTTTAAGCCTGATTTCACTAGGGGAACCAGGGGATGATCTTAACTCACAAATGGGGGTTTTGGGTGCCCATGGCTGGCTTGGGGGTGACCCCAAGAGGGGGTCCAAGACCCCACAGCCGGATCCATCCACAGGGGGGCGCCACAGAGGTCATTTTAGGCCTGATTTCACTAGGGGAACCAGGGGATGATCTTAACTCACAAATGGGGGATTTGGCTGCCCATGGCTTGGGGGAGACCCCAAGAGGGGGTCCAAGCACCCCCACCCGGATCCATCCACAGGGGGGCGCCACATGTCACTTTAGGCCTGATTTCACTATGGGGACACAGGGGAGGCTGTTCACTCACACATGGGGGTTTTGGGTGCCCATGGCCGGCTTGGGGGTGACCCCAAGAGGGGGTACAAGACCCCACAGCCGGATCCATCCACAGGGGGGCGCCACATGTCATTTTAAGCCTGATTTCACTATGGGGACCCAGGGGAGGCTGTTCACTCACACATGGGGGTTTTGGGTGCCCATGGTCGGCATGGCTGGCTTGGAGGAGACCCCAAGAAGGGGTCCAAGCACCCCCATCCAGATCCATCCACAGGGGGGCGCCACAGGTCACTTTAGGCCGGATTTCACTATGGGGACCCAGGGGAGGCTGTTCACTCACACATGGGGGTTTTGGGTGCCCATGGTCGGCATGGCCAGCTTGGGGGAGACCCCAAGAAGGGGTCCAAGCACCCACAGCCGAATCCATCCACAGGGGGGCGCCACAGGTCACTTTAGGCCGGATTTCACTATGGGGACCCAGGGGAGGCTGTTCACATCACACATGGGGGTTTTGGGTGCCCATGGTCGGCATGGCCAGCTTGGGGGAGACCCCAAGAAGGGGTCCAAGCACCCACAGCCGAATCCATCCACAGGGGGGCGCCACAGGTCACTTTAGGCCGGATTTCACTATGGGTACACTGGGGAGGCTGTTCACTCACACATGGGGGTTTTGGGTGCCCATGGTCGGCATGGCTGGCTTGGAGGAGACCCCAAGAAGGGGTCCAAGCACCCCCACCAAGATCCATCCACAGGGGGGCGCCACAGGTCACTTTAAGCCTGATTTCACTATGGGTACACTGGGGAGGCTGTTCACTCACACATGGGGGTTTTGGGTGCCCATGGTCGGCATGGCTGGCTTGGAGGAGACCCCAAGAAGGGGTCCAAGCACCCCCACCAAGATCCATCCACAGGGGGGCGCCACAGGTCACTTTAAGCCTGATTTCACTATGGGTACACTGGGGAGGCTGTTCACTCACACATGGGGGTTTTGGGTGCCCATGGTCGGCATGGCTGGCTTGGAGGAGACCCCAAGAAGGGGTCCAAGCACCCCCACCAAGATCCATCCACAGGGGGGCGCCACAGGTCACTTTAAGCCTGATTTCACTATGGGTACACTGGGGAGGCTGTTCACTCACACATGGGGGTTTTGGGTGCCCATGGTCGGCATGGCTGGCTTGGAGGAGACCCCAAGAAGGGGTCCAAGCACCCCCACCAAGATCCATCCACAGGGGGGCGCCACAGGTCACTTTAAGCCTGATTTCACTATGGGTACACTGGGGAGGCTGTTCACTCACACATGGGGGTTTTGGGTGCCCATGGTCGGCATGGCTGGCTTGGAGGAGACCCCAAGAAGGGGTCCAAGCACCCCCACCAAGATCCATCCACAGGGGGGCGCCACAGGTCATTTTCACTAGGAGAACCAGGGGAGGGCTCCTGACTCACACATGGGCATTCTGGGTGCCCATGGCTGGGATGGGTGAGACAGAGTCCAGCCCTCCACACACAAAAGTGACCCAGCAGGCCAGAAGAAAGGGGAGAGAGAGAGAGAGAGAGAACAAATAATACATGGGCACAGAGCAGCCAGCCTCCATTGGAGCTGCCTGCACAGTGCTGCCCTCCTGTGGGAAAGGTTCACACACACACTCACTCACTCACTCACACAGACACACACAGACAAACCTATTCACTTGGGCCTTCTCCCTCATGCCCTGCTGACATCCATGCAGGCCCACATTGACCTTTGTGACCTCTGGAGCTCCATGCACCTTGTTCTAAACTCCCTGCCTAGTAAAGGGCATCTCCCATGGGCATGAGAGTACAGCTCACTCCCCTGGAGCACCATGCCTCTTTTTAATCACTCTCTCCCTATTAAAACCCTCTCTCCCATGGGCTTGAGAGTACAGCTTACTCCCTTGACCTCCAGAGGTATAGGAGGCCAAAAAAAAAGGGGGACAGAGCAGACAGCCCCCAAAGGGGATGCCTGCTCTGCCCCCCTATGAGACAGGTTCACTCACTCACACAGACACACCTATTCACTTGGGCCTTCTCCCTCATGCCCTGCTGACATCCATGCAGGCCCACATTGACCTTTGTGACCTCTGGAGCTCCATGCCTCTTTTTAAACTCTCTCTTCCCATTAAAAGCCTCTCTCACATGGGCTTGAGAGTACAGCTTACTCCCTTGACCTCCAGAGGTATAGGAGGCCAAAAAAAAAGGGGGACAGAGCAGACAGCCCCCAAAGGGGATGCCTGCTCTGCCCCCCTATGAGACAGGTTCACTCACTCACACAGACACACCTATTCACTTGGGCCTTCTCTCTGTGGCCCTGCTGACAGCCATGCAGGCCCACATTGACCTTTGTGACCTCTG
>NW_028165758.1:0-12779 GCF_964263955.1 Coregonus lavaretus
CACACTGCCCACAAATGAGGGGAAACTGAGCTGCACTTCCTAATCTCCTGCCAAATGTATGACCATATAGAGACACATATTTCCCCTCAGATTACAGAGATCCACAAAGATTTCAAAACAAACCCAATTTTGATAAACTCCCTTATCTACTGGGTGAAAAACCACAGTGTGCCATCACAGCTGCAAGATTTGTGACCTGTTGCCACAAGAAAAGGCAAACAGTGAAGAACAAACACCATTGTAAATACAATCCATATTTATGTTTATTTATTTCCCATTTGTACTTTAACTATTTGCACATTGTTACAACACTGTATGTAGACATAATATGACATTTGAAATGTCTTTATTCTTTTGGAACTTCTGAGTGTTTACTTGTTTATTTTTTGTTTATTTCACTTTTGTTTAATATCTACTTCACTTGCTTTTGTCACAGATTCAGCCGAGGCTGCTCCTCCTCCTTGCTCGGGCAGGAGTGCGCAGGAGTTCGCACTGGACTTCCGGACACTGGCTGCCAACGTGGGATGGAATGAGAGGGCCCTCATCGACTCAATTACCACCTCATAGACAGGGGGATTGTGCGATAAACCTCCAAGTAGGCGCTGCACTTCCACGTAGCCACGTGTATCCTCTGTCTCAGGAGGAGACGGCGGCTATGGAAACATACGTCACCGAATCTCTGAGACAGGGATACATTCGGCTGTCCACTTCCCTGCGTCCTCGAGTTTCTTTTTTGTGAAGAAGAAAGATGGGGGTTTACGCCCGTGTATTGACTACCTTGGATTTGAGGCGTCGGATGGGGGGCCTGCAGTATCTCATGGAGTGGGAGGGGTACGGTCCGGAGGAACGGTGCTGGGTCCCTAGGAGGGACATCCTAGATCCCTCCATGTTGAGGGATTTCCACCGGAGTCATCCGACTCGCCCTGCTCCGTGTCCTCCTGGCTGTCCCCGAGGCCGGGGTCGGCGCACGGCTGTAGCCGCGCGTCAATGGGGGGTACTGTCACAGATTCAGCCGAGGCTGCTCCTCCTCCTTGCTCAGGCAGGCTCGGCGTTAGTCGTCCCCGGAGTACTAGCTGCTGCCGATCTATGTTTCGGTGTTGTCTTGTTTGGTCTTTATTGTTTACACCTGTTCCCATTATGTTTGATTGTGTTCCCTTTAATACCCTCTGTGTCTCATTGTGTATTGTGCGTTATTGTTTTGGTCTTTGTGGCAGTTGCCCATGTGTGCGGGTCTTATTATTTCCTCGCTGTTTGAGGTTGCCTGTGTACTTTGTATTTGCACTGCATCCAGTAAAGTTTCTGCCAGTAGCTCAGTGTCCTGCTCTTGACTTCGCCTACCGCATACACGTCGCTGTGACAGCTTTGGTAACGTTAACATATGTTTCCCATGCAAATAAAGCACTTAAATTGAATTGAAATTGAAATTGAATTGAAATTGAAATTGAATTGAAATTGAAATTGAATTGAATTGAAATTGAATTGAGAGAGAGAGAGAGAGAGAGAGCATGGAGAGACAGCATAGAGAGAGAGAGAGATACACAGAGAGAGAGAGAGAGAGAGAGAGAAATAGGGAGAGAGAGAGAGAGAGAGAGAGAGGAAGAGAGAGAGAGAGAGAGAGAGAGAGAGACAGAGAGAGAGAGAGAGAGAGAGAGAGAGAGAGAGAGAGAGAGAGAGACTTGGTTGTAATTAAGAAGTGAGATTTTAACATCTGAATCGTCTACACGGGATGGGCAACTGGCGGCCTGCGAATCAAGAGGAGGAGGAAGCCTTGAGGAGGGAAAGACAGGGGGAGGGAAAGACAGGGGGAGGGAAAGACAGGGGGAGGGAAAGACAGGGGGAGGGAAAGAGAGAGGCTGTAGATCAATAGGCTTCTCTTCTTGCTATAATTGCTCAGTCTGGCTCAAGGTGATGTGTGTGCATGCCTCCCTCTTAAGGAAGGGGGTTGAGTTAAACTCCACTAGACAGAGCTGCTAGCATTGGCCATACAGAGGCATTACAGTGTCAGCTTGTGCCTTTGGTGTGTGTGTGTGTGTGTGTGTGTGTGTGTGTGTGTGTGTGTGTGTGTGTGTGTGTGTGTGTGTGTGTGTGTTTGAGTGAGCTTGCCTATGGTGTGTGTGTGTGTGTGTGTGTGTGTGTGTGTGTGTGTGTGTGTGTTGTGTGTGTGTGTGTGTGTGTGTGTGTGTGTGTGTGTGTGTTTGAGTGAGCTTGCCTATGGTGTGTGTGTGTGTGTGTGTGTGTGTGTGTGTGTGTGTGTGTGTGTGTGTGTGTGTGTGTGTGTGTGTTTGAGTGAGCTTGCCTATGGTGTGTGTGTGTGTGTGTGTGTGTGTGTGTGTGTGTGTGTGTGTGTGTGTGTGTGTGTGTGTGTGTGTGTGTGTGTGTGTGTGTGTGTGTGTGTGTGTGTGTGTGTGTGTGTGTGTGTGTGTGTGTGTGTGTGTGTGTGTGTGTGTGTGTGTGTGTGTGTGCAGTATACCCCATATGGTGTGAGAAAAGTCTCCTGTGAAGGCGGGGGAACAGTAATAATCACCATATGACCCAGAGGTATACTGCTATTGATTGGCTGAGCACATTATCCATCCACAGGTGGCTACCCATCGATTGGTCAGGCCGGCTGTCCGTATAGAGGTGGAAGGCATTGATTGGTTCATTCTTTTAGAGTTAATTATTTTGACTGTATCGATCAGCTGTCTGTCTGTATTTCATCAGAAGCAGAGTGCGTGTTGTTGTGCCAAATTATGAAATGGTTATGACCTATATAATATATATAATATATAATATGATATATAATGGTTATGACCTATATAATATATATAATATATAATATGATATATAATGGTTGTGACCTATATAATATATATAATATATAATATGATATATAATGGTTATGACCTATATAATATATATATAATATATAATATGATATATAATGGTTATGACCTATATAATATATATAATATATAATATGATATATAATGGTTATGACCGTGTCATAATGTGTTATGTCTCTGGCCAAAGCACTTTAGAAAAGACATACAAAGTATTTGGTTGTAATTGTAATTTGGCAATGTTTTCTAGCCTATGAAGTGTGGTCATCCATCCTCCAGGAGAGTCTTAAAGGGGCAGTGTTCTATTTTGAGACAGGCTTGAATATGCAAAGAAGCTAATAGACAGAGGGTAGTTTACATTTTTTCCTGATTTTCTGTATGGAAATAATATTGCTAATTAGGGTGTAACGATCCACCGATACACATTGGTCCACAATTCAAATGTTTAAGATAGAGTGCATCAGTCTGCGGACCCCAAACCGATCCAAATGTAGAATGCATCTGTCAAAAAATAGATTCAAACATTTTGTTTATTACATTCTACCTTCAGAAAATACCAAATATTTTATGACAACTGATGCGTCCCTCTCATTCAGTGTTGAACTGCATGAAAAGTGTTGACAGTCATTGATCTACAAGTCATTTTGCATGCTGAACAACCCCAGGCAATATCAGCAGTCTTGCCCAGCTTTGCGTGCTGACCAATGCGAGGTAGACTGTTTTCCTGATCTTGCACTATGAGCGCACCGTCAGCATTCAAATTGTAAAATGCCTTTTGTGATATAAGGATTTTTTTGAGTTGAGTGACAACCTATGTCATTTGCCTAGGTTATTGCTATCTATGTGCTGTTGAAAATGGTGTTTTACCAGATTAAAAATTAAGCTACCGGAGACACTCATCTGGCCACACAACACACACCACACACACCACACACACACACACACCACACACACCACACACACACCACACACACCACACACACCACACACACACCACACACACACCACACACACCACACACACCACACACACACCACACACACCACACACACACACACACCATGAAGCAGAAAAAAAAAAATGGCGGGACGGAAGACAGGGTGGTGCGGCAGGTGCCGCTTCTCATTCGTATGCTGTAATGTTATCTAAACCATCAGGTGTACGCCGACCCCAGCTAAGTAACTCATGCAAAGAGTTAAAGCGCAATTATGTGTTTTATCTCCAGTACTCTGCCATGATTGTCAGTTATGTAGCTGCTCTACTGATATCTCAGTGCGTCCTTGCTGGGATGACACAATCAGTCTACTACCGGAGAATATTAACACCAAACACAAACACATTGGTTCACCGTTCCACGGGAGCGGACAGTACACAGCATACCATAATGTTCTGAATAATGGCCAAGTCTACCTCGCTCCTTATTCTACTGAACCGCTTAGGCGCAACAAACACCAAGTCCAACATTATCGGAAACTGTTAAACTACCTGTTCACTACCCTCCTGCTCTCCGGGGATGTGCAACTCAATCCCTGGGCCCAACATCACCGAGCCAGCAATACGCACCGGAGTGGAGGGCGGTGGATGGCCTCGTCCACTGATCGTCGCCGCTGTGGAGGTGGGTGAGTGCTATGGTCCTGTGGTTTCTCTCGGCTCACCCGGCTCCGGGATGGATTTTGACTCTTCGGGCATACCGGGGTCGCTGTGTGCGGTCCCTGACTCTGCTTCTGGTGTGCGGGATGTTTTAATTAGTTTCCCGCATCCAATGCAGGCGGGAGGGATTGTTAATTGCGCTACCGAACTGCCCCTAATCAAAACGAAACAAAACGGCCTAAACCCAGCCGTCAGAAAACACAGAAAATTTAACTTTTTTCAATGTGTCAATCACTCTCGAGTCATCTGGGACCCACGAGCTAAGCCCAAGGGACTACTAGGGGGGCACTTGAACATTCGTAGTGTCATTCCAAAAAGTGATCAAATTCAACATCTACTCACAGACTCCAACCTTGACTTTCTCTGCCTCTCAGAGACATGGCTCCATAGAAACTCTCCATCTGCTGCTTTGATTGTGCCTGGCTACAATGTTTTCAGGAGAGACAGGACTGAAGGAAGAGGAGGGGGTGTGATGATTTATATTAAAGAACATATCCGATGTAAACAAATTGAGTGGTCATGTGATAATGAACTAGAATGTATTGGCCTGAACATTACACTGTCTCCCCAAATGTCTTTTACCCTCATTGGAATGTATAGGCCACCTTCCACCAAAAGTGTGTTTTTTGATCAGTTTAATAACATGCTTAGGGAATGTGATTTTGGGAAAGAGGTCATCTTAATGGGAGATTTTAACATTAATTATGAAGACAAGTGTTGTAGGAAAACCCTCAAACGGATCACTAATACCTTTGACCTTACACAGCTAGTTAAAGGGCCAACTAGGGTGACTTGTTGCTCTAAAACACAGATTGATTTGGTGTTCAGTAATAAACCAGAGAGAGTGACTAAATCATTCAATATGGTTACTGGGCTATCTGATCATAATCTGACACTTATAGCCAGAAAGCTGTCTAAGAGCAGGTTTAACCTCTCTACTGTTAGAAAGCCTGATCAACTAAGAATACCTAAGAGTGAATTAAGCTATTTTGAAAATGCAATTAAGGGAATTAACTGGAATGATCTCTTGTCCTATGCAGACGTGGAAGCTGATAGTCAAGTTTTTCTATCCACAATCCAGACTACATTAAACGGTTTCCTAAAGAAAATCAAATCCAAACCTGGCCAAAAGAGCACTCTTCCTTGGCTAAATGGAGAAATCTGGAAATTGATGAAAGAACGAGATTATTATCTAAAAATAGCCCTAAGATCCAAATTAGAGCATGACAGACGTAGGTTTACCATGTTGAGAAATAAGGTGATGAAAGAAATCAGACAGGCCAAGGCAAACTTTTTTATTAACATAATTGGTGAAGCAAAGGGAAATTCTAAACTGATCTGGGAGAATCTAAAAAAGTTAACAGGGAAAGACCATAGTAACACTGCAAAAAGACTAGAAATCATGGTGAATAACAATCTAACACAGGATGCAGTCGAAATAGCAATAGCCTTCAATTCCTACTTTATTGACTCTGTCAGGGTACTGACACAGAACCCCTCCACTGGTTTCTTGGGCTCAGTGCTAGTAAATGATGCTCAACCTGTCTTCATCATAAGGGAGGTTTCTGAGTCAAAGGTAGACAAGGTGATTAGCTCACTAAAGAACTCTAAAGCCAAAGATGTGTTTGGGATGGACTCTACCTTTCTTAAAAACTACAAAGAGTCACTCATTGGCCCCATTACTAAGGTCACCAACACATCTATTGGTCTCGGGGTGTTTCCAAGGGTATGGAAGTCGGCCATAATAACGGCCATCTTTAAATCTGGCGACCCTGCTGACGTGAGTAACTACAGGCCCATTAGTATACTACCTGTGGTGTCAAAGGTTGTTGAAAAGTGTGTAGCAGAACAACTGATTGCCCACCTCAACAACAGCCCCTTCACATTACATTCCATGCAGTTTGGCTTCAGAGCGAAACACTCCACAGAAATGGCCAACTGCTTTTTTCTGGAAAATGTGAAGTCCAAGATGGACAAAGGGGGCGTTGTTGGGGCTGTGTTTCTGGACCTAAGGAAGGCTTTTGATACTGTTAACCATGAGATTCTCATCACAAAATTGTCCAAGTTCAACTTTTCCCCCGATGCCTTGAGATGGATGAAATCATACCTTGAAGGCAGAACTCAGTGTGTCAGAGTGAGCAATGAGCTGTCGCCCACTCTTAGCTATGATGTGGGTGTGCCCCAAGGGTCAATACTGGGGCCCCTCCTGTTCAGCCTGTACATTAATGATCTGCCTTCTGTCTGTACTGGGTCTGAAGTTCAAATGTATGCAGATGATACAGTGATATATGTGCATGCAAAGAGCAAACAACAAGCTGCACAAGAACTCACTACTGTAATGGTCCAGGTTACAAAATGGCTCAGTGACTCGTGTTTGCATCTCAATGTGAAAAAAACTGTTTGCATGTTCTTCACAAAGAGGGCAACAGATGCTACTGAGCCAGAAGTCTATGTGTCAGGGGAGAAGCTCCAGGGGGTATCTGATTTTAAGTACCTTGGCATCATACTTGATTCCAACCTCTCTTTTAAAAAGCATGTGAAAAAGGTAATTCAAATAACCAAATTCAACCTAGCTAATTTCCGATTTATACGAAATTGTTTGACTACAGAGGTAGCAAAACTGTACTTCAAATCTATGATACTCCCCCACTTAACATACTGCTTGACTAGTTGGGCCCAAGCTTGCTGTACAACAGTAAGACCTATTCAGTCTGTCTACAAACAGGCTCTCAAAGTGCTTGATAGGAAGCCCAATAGCCATCATCACTGTCACATCCTTAGAAAGCATGAGCTCCTGAGTTGGGAAAATCTTGTGCAATACACCGATGCATGTCTTGTATTCAAGATCCTAAATGGCTTGGCTCCCCCTCCACTCAGTATTTTTGTTAAACAGAAAACCCAAACATATGGCAGCAGATCCACAAGGTCTGCCATGAGAGGTGACTGTGTAGTTCCCCTAAGGAAAAGCACCTTTAGTAAATCTGCTTTTTCTGTGAGAGCTTCCCATGTCTGGAATACACTGCCATCAGACACACACAACTGCACCACATATCACACTTTCACAAAATGCTTGAAGACATGGCTAAAGGTCAATCAGATTTGTGAACATGGTCCCTAGCTGTGTGTTGCCGCTTTCCATGTCTGTTGTCTGTAACTTGTGAGGTGTGGAAACACTTTGTTGCTTTTATGAATTTTGTTTTGCTGCTTTTTGTTCTATGTTGCTCGGTCTGTATGCTACGTCTTGTTTGTCCTATGTTGCTATGTCTGTATGCTATGTCTTGTTCTATGTTGTTATTGTCTATATTGTAATTGTTTTTAATAACCTGCCCAGGGACTGCGGTTGAAAATTAGCCGGCTGGCTAAAACCGGCACTTTTACTGAAACGTTGATTAATGTGCACTGTCCCTGTAAAAATAAATAAACTCAAACTCAAACTCAAACACACACACACCACACACACACCACACACACACCACACACAACACACACCACACACCACACACCACACACCACACACCACACACCACACACACACACCACACACACACCACACACACACCACACACCACACACACCACACACCACACACACACACACCACACACACACCACACACACCACACACACCACACACACACCACACACACCACACCACACCACACACACCACACACCACACACCACACCACACACCACACACACCACACCACACACACCACACCACACACCACACACACCACACACACACCACACACACAGCTATTTTCAGGTCTCTCCAGAGATGTTCGATCAGGTTCCAGTCCGGGCACTGGCTGGGCCACTCAAGGACATTCAGAGACTTGTCCCGAAGCCACTCCTGCGTTTTCTTGGCTGTGTGCTTAGGGTCATTGTCCTGTTGGAAGGTGAACCTTCGCCCCAGTCTGAGGTCCTGAGCGCTCTGGAGCAGGTTTTCATCAAGGATCTCTCTGTACTTTGATCCGTTCATCTTTGCCCCGATCCTGACTAGTCTCCCAGTCCCTGCCACTGAAAAACATCCCCACAGCATGATGCTGCCACCACCATGCTTCACCGTAGTGATGGTACCATGTTTCCTCCAGACGTGACGCTTGGCACCAACAACGATGAGACAGCCTATAGGGAGGAGGTCAGAGATCTGGCCGTGTGGTGCCAGGACAACAACCTCTCCCTCAACGTGACCAAGACAAAGGAGATGATTGTGGACTACAGGAAAAAAAAGAGGACTGAGCACGCCCCATTCTCATCGACGGGGCTGTAGTGGAACAGGTTGAGAGCTTCAAGTTCCTTGGTGTCCACATCACCAACGAACTATCATGGTCCAAACACACCAAGACAGTCGTGAAGAGGGCACGACAAAGCCTATTCCCCCTCAGGAGACTAAAAAGATTTGGCATGGGTCCTCAGATCCTCAAAAAATTCTACAGCTGCACCATCGAGAGCATCCTGACTGGTTGCATCACCGCCTGGTATGGCAACTGCTTGGCCTCTGACCGCAAGGCACTACAGAGGGTAGTGCATACGGCCCAGTACATCACTGGGGCAAAGCTCCCTGCCATCCAGGACCTCTATACCAGGCGGTGTCAGAGGAAGGCCCTCAAAATTGTCAAAGACTCCAGCCACCCTAGTCATAGACTGTTCTCTCTGCTACCGCACGGCAAGCGGTACCGGAGTGCCAAGTCTAGGTCCAAAAGACTTATCAACAGCTTCTACCCCCAAGCCATAAGACTCCTGAACAGCTAATCATGGCTACCCGGACTATTTGCACTGCCCCCCCACCCCATCCTTTTTACGCTGCTGCTACTCTGTTAAGTATTTATGCATAGTCACTTTAACTCTACCCACATGTACATATTACCTCAACTACCTCAACTAGCCGGTGCCCCCGCACATTGACTCTGCAACGGTACCCCCCTGTATATATAGCCTCCCTACTGTCACTTTATTTTACTGTATATATAGCCTCCCTACTGTCACTTTATTTTACTTCTGCTCTTTTTTTCTCAACACTTTTTTTGTTGTTGTTTTATTCTTACTTTTTTTGTTTAAAATAAATGCACTGTTGGTTAAGGGCTGTAAGTAAGCATTTCACTGTAATGTCTGCACCTGTTGTATTCGGCGCATGTTGTCACACCCTGGCTCTGGGACTCATTATGTTGAGCCAGGGTGTGTTCATTCTATGTGTTCTGTTTGGGAGCCATATTTAACTGTCTGTGTTTCACTTTGGGTTTGTGGGTTTTTGTTCCGTGTTCGGTCATTGTCACCGTGGACTTCACGAGTCGTGTTTTGTTTAGAAACTTTAACTAATTAAAGTCATGTTTGTTTCTCACGCTGCGCCTTGGTCTACTCATTACTACGACGATCGTGACAGAAAAACCCACCGTACAAAGACCAAGCAGCGTGTCCAGGAGCAGGCAGCCTGGACGTGGGAGCAGATCTTGGACGGGCAGGGGTCCTGGACCTGGGAGGAAATCCTGGCCGGGATGGATCGCCGGCCATGGAGTGAGACGGTGGAGGCGCGCCGTAGAGAGGAGCTACGGCGTGATCAGGGTCGTCGTCGGACGGTCGTGAGGCAACCCCAGAAAATGTTTAGGGGGGGGCACACGGCATGGACGACGGGGCTGACGGAGGAGAAAAGGGGGCGGATCCAGAAGGCCACCAGGCCAGGGGTACACCGCCCTGTACGTCCTGTGCGGATGCCTCACACAGAGTGTGTGAGGGTAGGCATTCAGCCAGGACGGGTGGTGGCCGCTATTCACTCCAGGCCTCCTATCCGTCTCCACAGCCCGGTTCGGCCTGTCCCTGCTCCACGCACCAAGCCTACGGTGTGCGTCGCCAGCCCGGTCCGGCCTGTCCCTGCTCCACGCACCAAGCCTACGGTGTGCGTCGCCAGCCCGGTCCGGCCTGTCCCTGCTCCACGCACCAAGCCTACGGTGTGCGTCGCCAGCCCAGCCCGGCCTGTCCCTGCTCCACGCACCAAGCCTACGGTGTGCGTCGCCAGCCCAGTCCGGCCTGTCCCTGCTCCACGCACCAAGCCTACGGTGTGCGTCGCCAGCCCGGTCCGGCCTGTCCCTGCTCCACGCACCAAGCCTACGGTGTGCGTCGCCAGCCCGGTCCGGCCTGTCCCTGCTCCACGCACCAAGCCTAGGGTGTGCGTCGACAGCCCAGCCCGGCCTGTCCCTGCTCCACGCACCAAGCCTACGGTGTGCGTCGCCAGCCCGGTCCGGCCTGTCCCTGCTCCACGCACCAAGCCTAGGGTGTGCGTCGACAGCCCAGCCCGGCCTGTCCCTGCTCCACGCACCAAGCCTACGGTGTGCGTCGCCAGCCCGGTCCGGCCTGTTCCTGCTCCACGCACCAAGCCTACGGTGTGCGTCGACAGCCCAGCCCGGCCTGTTCCTGCCACCCGCACCAAGCCTACGGTGTGCGTCGACAGCCCAGCCCGGCCTGTTCCTGCCACCCGCACCAAGCCTACGGTGTGCGTCGACAGCCCAGCCCGGCCTGTCCCTGCTCCACGCACCAAGCCTACGGTGCGCGTCGCCAGCCCGGTCCGGCCTGTTCCTGCCACCCGCACCAAGTCTACGGTGCGCGTCGCCAGCCCGACCCGGCCTGTTCCTGCCACTCGCACCAAACCTACGGTGCGCGTCACCAGCCCGGTCCGGCCTGTTCCTGCCACTCGCACTAAGCCAGGGGTGCGAGAAGTCAGCCTGGTAAGGCCCGTTCCTCCTCCACGCACCAAGCCAGGGGTGCAAGTCGACAGACTGGACCAGGGGCACTATGGGGGGTGTATTGGAGGGTGGTGGTCAAGGCCGGAGCCAGAACCGCCGCCGAGGAGGTATGCCCGCCCAGCCCTCCCCTGTTTTGTTTAGTTGAGGCGCGGTCGCAGTCCGCGCCTTTAGGGGGGGGTACTGTCACACCCTGGCTCTGGGACTCATTATGTTGAGCCAGGGTGTGTTCATTCTATGTGTTCTGTTTCTATGTTGGGTGTTCTAGTTCGTCATTTTCTATGTTTGACTGAGTGACTCCCAATCAGAGGCAACGAGTGTCAGCTGTTTGCTGGTTGTCTCTGATTGGGAGCCATATTTAACTGTCTGTGTTTCACTTTGGGTTTGTGGGTTTTTGTTCCGTGTTCGGTCATTGTCACCGTGGACTTCACGAGTCGTGTTTTGTTTAGAAACTTTAACTAATTAAAGTCATGTTTGTTTCTCACGCTGCGCCTTGGTCTACTCATTACTACGACGATCGTGACACATGTGACCAATAAAATTTGATTTGATTTGATTTGATTTGATTTGGCATTCAGGCCAAATAGTTCAATCTTGGTTTCATCAGACCAGAGAATCTTGTTTCTCCTGGTCTGAGAGTCCTTTAGGTGCCTTTTGGCAAACTCCAAGCGGGCTGTCATGTGCCTTTTACTGAGGAATGGCGTCCGTCTGGCCACTCTACCATTTAGGCCTGATTGGTGAAGTGCTGCAGAGATGGTTGTCCTTATGGAAGGTTCTCCCATCTCCACAGAGGAACTCTGGAGCTCTGTCAGAGTGACCATCAGGTTTCATCATCATCATCATCAGTCTGGTTTTTATATAACAGAGATATTTTGATGTTTGTGTGTATATAACTTCAGGTGTGTGCAGAAGCGTCTAAGTACAATATGTTTGTAATATAATATGGAGAGAGGAGTAGAGGAGAGAGGGGGAGGAAAGAGAGGGGAGGAGAGAGAGGAGAGGAGAGAGGAGGAGAGGAGAGAGAGGGGAGGAGAGAGGAAAAGAGGAGAGAGGGGAGGAGAGAGGAGGAGAGGAGAGAGAGGAGAGGAAAGAGAGGGGAGGAGAGAGAGGAGAGGAGAGAGAGGGGAGGAGAGAGAGGAGAGGAGAGACAGGAGGAGAGGAGAGAGAGGGGAGGAGAGAGGGGGGAGGAGAGAGGAGGAGAGGAGAGAGAGGGGATGAGAGAGAGGGGAGGAGAGAGGAAAAGAGGAGAGAGGGGAGGAGAGAGAGCTGGAGAGGAAAGTAGTGCTAAAGCTTATTGATAGTTCCTGGGAGAGAGCGACGAGGGAAGGATAGAGAAGAAAGTGTGGGTGGGTGTGGGTGTGGGTGTGGGACTGTGTGTGTGTGTGTGTGTGTGTGTGTGTGTGTGTGTGTGTGTGTGTGTATGTGTGTGTGTGTGTGTGTGTGTGTGTGTGTGTGTGTGTGTGTGTGTTTGTGTGGGTGTGGGAGAGTTTATGTGTGTGTGTGTGTGTGTGTGTGTATGTGTGTGTGTGTGTGTGTGTGTGTGTGTTTGTGTGGGTGTGGGAGTGTTTGTGT
>NW_028165757.1:0-6093 GCF_964263955.1 Coregonus lavaretus
AGAGAGAGAGAGAGAGAGAGAGAGAGAGAGAGAGAGCTAGAGAGAGCTAGAGAGAGAGAGAGAGAGAGAGAGAGAGAGACAGCATTCCCTCCCCCATATGCCCCCCTAGGCACAACTACGACAACATAACCAACAAAAACGGGTCACGACTCCTGCAGCTCTGTCGCACACTGGGTATGTACATAGTCAATGGTAGGCTTCGAGGGGACTCCTATGGTAGGTACACCTATAGCTCATCTCTTAGCAGTAGTACTGTAGAATACTTTATCACTGACCTCAACCCAGAGTCTCTCAGAGCGTTCACAGTCAGCCCACTGACACCCCTATCAGATCACAGCAAAATCACAGTCTACTTGAACAGAGCAATACTCAATCATGAGGCATCAAAGCCAAAGGAACTGAATAATATTAAGAAATGCTATAGGTGGAAGGAAAGTAGTGTTGAAACCTACCAAAAAACAATTAGGCAACAACAAATTCAATCCATTCTAGACAACTTCCTGGATAAAACGTTCCACTGTAATAGTGAAGGTGTAAACTTGGCAGTAGAAAACCTAAACAGTATATTTGACCTCTCAGCTTCCCTATCAAATCAAAAAATATCTAACAGAAAATCAAAGAAAAGTAACAACAGTGATAAATGGTTTGATGAAGAATGCAAAAACCTAAGAAAGAAATTGAGAAACCTATCCAACCAAAAACATAGAGACCCAGAAAACCTGAGCCTACGCCTTCACTATGGTGAATCACTAAAACAATACAGAAATACACTACGGAAAAAGAAGGAACAGCATGTCAGAAATCAGCTCAATGTAATTGAAGAATCCATAGACTCTAACCACTTCTGGGAAAATTGGAAAACACTAAACAAACAACAACACGAAGAGCTATCTATCCAGAACGGAGATGTATGGGTAAACCACATCTCCAATCTTTTTGGCCCTATAACAGAGAACAAACAGCAAAAAAATATACATGATCAAATGCAAATCTTAGAATCAACTATTAAAGACTACCAGAACCCACTGGATTCTCCAATTACATTGAATGAACTACAGGACAAAATACAAACCCTCCAACCCAAAAAGTCCTGTGGTGTTGATGGTATCCTCAATTAAATGATAAAATATACAGACCACACATTTCAATTAGCTATACTTAAACTCTTTAACATCATCCTTAGCTCTGGCATCTTCCCCAATATTTGTAACCAAGGACTGATCACCCCAATCCACAAAAGTGGAGACAAATTTGACCCCAATAACTACCGTGGGATATACGTCAACAGCAACCTTGGGAAAATCCTCTGCATTATCATTAACAGCAGACTAGTGAAAACAATGTACTGAGCAAATGTCAAATTGGCTTTTTACCAAATTACCGTATGACAGACCACGTATTCACCCTGCACACCCTAATTGACAAACAAACAAACCAAAACAAAGGCAAAGTCTTCTCATGCTTTGTTGATTTCAAAAAAGCTTTTGACTCAATTTGGCATGAGGGTCTGCTATACAAATTGATGGAAAGTGGGGTTGGGGGAAAAACATACAGCATTATAAAATCCATGTACACAAACAACAAGTGTGCGGTTAAAATTGGCAAAAAACACACACATTTATTTCCACAGGGCCGTGGGGTGAGACAGCGATGCAGTTTAAGCCCCACCCTCTTCAACATATACAGTGGGGAGAACAAGTATTTGATACACTGCCAATTCTGCAGGTTTTCCTACTTACAAAACATGTAGAGGTCTGTAATTTTTATCATAGGTACACTTCAACTGTGAGAGACGGAATCTAAAACAAAAATCCAGAAAATCACATTGTATGATTTTTAAATAATGAATTTGCATTTTATTGCATGACATAAGTATTTGATCACCTACCAACCAGTAAGAATTCCGGCTCTCACAGACCTGTTAGTTTTCTTTAAGAAGCCCTCCTGTTCTCCACTCATTACCTGTATTAACTGCACCTGTTTGAACTCGTTACCTGTATAAAAGACACCTGTCCACACTCTCAATCAAACAGACTCCAACCTCTCCACAATGGCCAAGACCAGAGAGCTGTGTAAGGACATCAGGGATAAAATTGTAGACCTGCACAAGGCTGGGATGGGCTACAGGACAATAGGCAAGCAGCTTGGTGAGAAGGCATCAACTGTTGGCGCAATTATTAGAAAATAGAAGAAGTTCAAGATGACGGTCAATCACCCTCGGTCTGGGGCTCCATGCAAGATCTCACCTCGTGGGGCATCAATGATAATGAGGAAGGTGAGGGATCAGCCCAGAACTACACGGCAGGACCTGGTCAATGACCTGAAGAGAGCTGGGACCACAGTCTCAAAGAAAACCATTAGTAACACACTACACCGTCATGGATTAAAATCCTGCAGCGCACGCAAGGTCCCCCTGCTCAAGCCAGCGCATGTTCAGGCCCGTCTGAAGTTTGCCAATGACCATCTGGATGATCCAGAGGAGGAATGGGAGAAGGTCATGTGGTCTGATGAGACAAAAATAGAGCTTTTTGGTCTAAACTCCACTCGCCGTGTTTGGAGGAAGAAGAAGGATGAGTACAACCCCAAGAACACCATCCCAACCGTGAAGCATGGAGGTGGAAACATCATTCTTTGGGGATGCTTTTCTGCAAAGGGGACAGGACGACTGCACCGTATTGAGGGGAGGATAGATGGGGCCATGTATCGCGAGATCTTGGCCAACAACCTCCTTCCCTCAGTACGAGCATTGAAGATGGGTCGTGGCTGGGTCTTCCAGCATGACAACGACCCGAAACACACAGCCAGGGCATTTAAGGAGTGGCTCCGTAAGAAGCATCTCAAGGTCCTAGAGTGGCCTAGCCAGTCTCCAGACCTGAACCCAATAGAACATTTTTGGAGGGAGCTGAAAGTCCGTATTGCCCAGCAACAGCCCCGAAACCTGAAGGATCTGGAGAAGGTCTGTATGGAGGAGTGGGCCAAAATCCCTGCTGCAGTGTGTGCAAACCTGGTCAAGACCTACATGAAACGTATGATCTCTGTAATTGCAAACAAAGGTTTCTGTACCAAATATTAAGTTCTGCTTTTCTGATGTGTCAAATACTTATATCATGCAATAAAATGCAAATTAATTACTTAAAAATCCTACAATGTGATTTTCTGGATTTTTGTTTTAGATTCTGTCTCTCACGGTTGAAGTGTACCTATGATAAAAATTACAGACCTCTACATGCTTTGTAAGTAGGAAAACCTGCAAAATCGGCAGTGGATCAAATACTGGTTCTCCCCACTCTATATCAACGAATTGGCGAGGGCACTAGAACAGTCTGCAGCACCCGGCCTCACCCTACTAGAATCTGAAGTCAAATGTCTTCTCTTTGCTGATGATCTGGTGCTTCTGTCACCAACCAAGGAGGGCCTACAGCAGCACCTAGATCTTCTGCACAGATTCTGTCAGACCTGGGCCCTGACAGTAAATCTCAGTGAGACAAAAATAATGGTGTTCCAAAAAAGGTCCAGTTGCCAGTACCACAAATACAAATTCCATCTAGACACCGTTGCCCTAGAGCACACAAAAAACTATACATACCTCGGCCTAAACATCAGCGCCATAGGTAACTTCCACAAAGCTGTGAACGATCTGAGAGACAAGGCAAGAAGGGCCTTCTATGCCATCAAAAGGAACATACAATTTGACATACCAATTAGGATCTGGCTAAAAATACTTGAATCAGTTATAGAACCCATTGCCCTTTATGGTTGTGAGGTCTGAGGTCCGCTCACTAACCAAGAATTCACAAAATGGGACAAACACCAAATTGAGACTCTGCATGCAGAATTCTGCAAAAACATCCTCCGTGTACAACGTAAACACCAAATAATGCATGCAGAGCAGAATTAGGCCAATACCCGCTAATTATCAAAATCCAGAAAAGAGCTGTTAAATTCTATAACCACTTAAAAGGAACCGATTCCCAAACCTTCCATAACAAAGCCATCACCTACAGAGAGATGAACTTGGAGAAGAGTCCCCTAAGTAAGCTGGTCCTGGGGCTCTGTTCACAAACACAAACAGACCCCACACAGCCCCAGGACAACAACAACAACAACACAATTAGACCCAACCAAATCATGAGAAAACAAAAAGAGAACTACTTGACACATTGGAAAGAACAAACAAAAAAACAGAGCAAACTAGAATGCTATTTTGCCCTAAACAGAGAGTACACAGTGGCAGAATACCTGACCACTGTGACTGACCCAAACTTAAGGAAAGCTTTGACTATGTACAGACTCAGTGAGCATAGCCTTGCTATTGAGAAAGGCCGCCGTAGGCAGACCTGACTCTCAAGAGAAGACAGGCTATGTGCACACTGCCCACAAAATGAGGTGGAAACTGAGCTGCACTTCCTAACCTCCTGCCAAATGTATGACCATATTAGAGACACATATTTCCCTCAGATTACAGCGATCCACAAAGAATTAGAAAAAAAACCAAGTTTGATAAACTCCCTTATCTACTGGGTGAAAAACCACAGTGTGCCATCACAGCTGCAAG
Organism: Coregonus lavaretus; assembly: GCF_964263955.1. Taxonomy (NCBI): domain Eukaryota; kingdom Metazoa; phylum Chordata; class Actinopteri; order Salmoniformes; family Salmonidae; genus Coregonus; species Coregonus lavaretus. The sequence continues at coordinate 4,556 of NW_028165757.1, forward strand.
ATTTGTGACCTGTTGCCACAAGAAAAGGGCAACCAGTGAAGAACAAACACTATTGTAAATACAACCCATATTTATGTTTATTTATTTTCCCATTTGTACTTTAACTCTTTGCACATTGTTACAACACTGTATATATACATAATATAACATTTGAAATGTCTTTATTCTTTTGAAACTTCTGAGTGTAATTTTTACTGTTAATATTTATTGTTTATTTCACTTTTATTTACTATCTACTTCACTTGCTTTGGCAATGTTAACATACGTTTCCCATGCCAATAAAGCCCTTAAATTGAATTGAATTGAGAGAGAGAGTCGAAAACAGCAGGTCCGGGACAAGGTAGCACTTCCGGTGAACAGGTCAGGGTTCCCTAGCCGCAGGCAGAAGAGTGGAAACTGGAGCAGCAGCACGACCAGGTGGACTGGGGACAGCCAGGAGTCATCAGGCTCAGGTCCTCCGGGAGGGGAGGGAGAGAGGGAGAGAGAGAGAATTAGTGGTAGCATACTTAAATTCACAGGACACCAGATGAGACAGGATAATTACACCTAGACATAGCAGACTGACCCTAGCCCCCCGGCACATAGACTATTGCAGCATAGATACTGGAGGCTGAGACGGGGGGGGGGGGGGGGGGGGGGGGGGGGGGGGGGGGGGGGGGTGTCGGGAGACACTGTGGCCCTGTCCGACGATATCCCTGGACAGGGCCAACCAGGCAGGATATAACCCCACCCACTTTGCCAAATCACAGCCCCCACACCACCAGAGGGATATCAACAGACCACCAACTTACTACCCTGAGACAAGGCTAAGTATAGCCCACGAAGATCTCCTCCACCGCACGAGCACAAGGGGAGGGGGCGCAAAACCGGACAGGAATATCATGTCTGTGACTCAACCCACTCAAGTGACGCACCCCTCCTAGGGACGGCATGGAAGAGCACCAGTAAGCCCAGTGACTCAGCCTCCGTAATAGGGTCAGAGGCAGAGAATCCCAGTGGAGAGAGGGGAGCCGGCCAGGCAGAGACAGCAAGGGTGGTTCGTCACTCCAGTGCCTTGCCGTTCACCTTCGCACCCCTGTGCCAAACTACACCCAATCATAGGACCTACTGAAGAGATGAGTCTTCAGTAAAGACTTAAAGGTTGAGACCGAGTCTGCGTCTCTCACATGGATAGGCAGACCATTCCATAAAAATTTAGCTCTATAGGAGAAAGACCTGCCTCCAGCTGTTTGCTTAGAAATTCTAGGGACAATAAGGAGGCCTGCATCTTGTGACCGTAGCGTACGTCTAGGTATGTACGGCAGGACCAAATCAGAGAGATAGGTAGGAGCAAGCCCATGTAATGCTTTGTAGGTTAGCAGTAAGGCCTTGAAATCAGCCCGTTGAGTGTGTTCTCACTGCCAGCATCGGTTTGTGGTGGTAAATAGACAGCTACGAAAAATATAGATCAAAACTCTCTTGGTAGATAGTGTGGTCTACAGCTTATCATGAGGTACTCTACCTCAGGCGAGCAAAACCTCGAGACTTCCTTAATATTA